>NC_061120.1:219105421-219145308 GCF_002878395.1 Capsicum annuum | reverse complement strand
GTACGATATCCACAAAAATATTGTACACTACCAAACAAAGGCCACCAAAACCCTCCTAACTACTGACTACGATTCATCCACCTACCTTATCCCTCTATCCTAGTATTTTTCCTCCAAACTTTCCTATTTAGGGTCATGTCCTCAATGAGTTGAAATTGTTCCATGTCACGTTTAATCACTTCTCTCCAGTATTTCTTTGATCTACCCCTACCCCGCTTGAATTCATCCAAGGCCAACCTCTCACACGTTCGAACTGAGGCATCTCAATATAACAAGTCTCATCATTCAATGAAGTTAGAAAATTGACTGCGGAAACTTCTGAAGAAGTTGATAAGCCTAGAATATCCAAAAAAGATGATAATTGTGTAGATATGAAATTGAAGAAGCTAGAAGAAGAGATTGAGAAGATGAAAGAAAGAGAGAAGAAGTGGAGAAGTAACATGGTTAAAGGAATGACTAAGGAAAATGCACTCTTTATCATTGTGTTTTGTTGTTGTGTTGTTGTTATAGCTACTAGCTATTGGTTTGGAATGATCTACGTAGAGAAAGACTCAATAAAATTACCTTAGAATTTGGTGTTCTTAGTTGGTATAATGGTGTGTATCATTCTTTATTTTGAAATGAATTTGGTCCATATAATTATTCTTGACTTATTTGTAGTGTAATATAGTTCTTTATCTTTACATTGTATTTGAAATTGAGTAAATTTTGTTAGGTCTTGTGCGATGATAATTTAATGTAATGTTTTTTTGGGGATTATAAATGAAATGTTGTTGTTCTTATTGGACTGTCAAACGTGATTCAATCCAAAGTGAAGATAGTTGCATAATGATATGATAGTTGTATATATACCAAAGAACTACAAATTTATATAAAAGTAGTCAAAATTAAGCATCAAAATAATGCAGTCACAGCTGCATATATACCAAAGATTGTGAATACATTGCAGTCCCAACTGCATAATTGTTTGACAAAAAAGATTAAGTTAGCGCAGTCTCATCTCCATAATTAACAGGGAACAATATTACATTGCAGTCAAAGTTGCGTAATTGTTTTTCAAAAAGACAATCTCATTCATAATTGAACAAAACATTCATCAAAATTAATGCAGCCACAGCTGCATACCAGTCACTACTGCATCTTCAATTAGATAATTGATGATCCTGTTGGGCTCATATGATTCATTTCGACAGTTTTGGACCTTGTCTTCATTCTTTTTTGTGCTTTTATTTATTGAAGTCCTTGTTGGGTCACAACATTTTTTTCCTTTTCATTTGACACCTGATCTTGACTTGTGATGACCAAGATTTTTAGTCACTATAGAGGAGTTCAAAGGCATTCCAGGCTGCATTAACACAAGAATAAGTTATCTTGCATTAACACAAGAATAAGTTATCTTAGATATTTAATCATTTGCTTGGAAATTGAAAACTGTGAAATCATTCAACTTGCACTATTGTAAAACCACTTTATGTATGTAGCACTCCCATACCAATCAACCTTGGCCTTTTAAAAGCTGTATCACTACCACTACCAGCAGCACCACCAACATTAGATATAACAGCAACAAAAGTTCCTCTACCCCTTCCAGCAACACCAACAGTCCATCTACCCCTTCCGACAACACCAACAGACCTTCTTCCTCTTCCAGTCACACCAACCACATTTAGAGTAGGAGCAACAACAACCTATTATACAATAAAAAATTATTTAATAAGAATTAATAGTAAATAAAGAAGTCAAATAATTACCTGTTTTGTAGAACCCTTAAGTCTTCCTCTTTCTCTCCTTGTGCTTAGTTGAGATTCACTTGCTGCTGCAGAAGAACGAACACTTGATATTGCTGAAGTTGTCCCTCTTCCTCTATCAGTAGTATCTTTTTCATTCAAAGGACAACCCCTTTTATTATCGCCCTTAGCATGACAATTGTTGCAGGTCCTCTCAACACCTTTTTTAGACAATTTATCTGTCTTATTTTCAGGCTGCTCTTTCCTTCTATTCTTACTAGGTCTGCCTGATAGTTTTCTAGTTTCAGAAGGTATAACAAGAAAGTTAGTTGATGGTGGCCATATTTTCATTCCAGTGACAGATTGAAAGAAGTAGTTATAGGTATTGAGGTAAGTTTGCTTGCTATACCAATATGCAACATAGTAAATAGGTTCTAATATTTTAAAATGTAAAGCAGCTATAGCATGACAACAAGGTATATCCTTTAGCATCCAAGATCTACAAGTACAAGTTTTGTTACTCAAATTCACTATAAAGATATTATCTCAACTGTCCTTAACCTCAAAATCATATTCACCATTCCATTCAAGTGTACACTTCATTGATTTTGATGTGTTCTCTTTTAATACTTTTAAAGCCATTGGTGAAATATCTGTTATTCAAGTATTAAAGAATTTCCTCAACTGTTCAATTCTTCTCATCATTTTAATCCTTATTTTCTCAAGCATTGTAATGATGGTCTTGTGTCTTGGATCCAATATGCATGCATTAAAACTTTCAGTCATGTTATTATCAATACTATCACAACAACATAAATTTTTGAAGTAGACCTTAGACCATCGTTCATTGTTGTACCATAGTAGATCATCTACTATCTTGTCACCTAACATCTACATATGATCTAGAATTTTTTCTCAACTCTTACTCATATGTAGACTTGGCACATCTCCAAAAACAATTTCTTCTTTCGATGCCTCACCATTCTTTGGACCAGTTAGCAAGAATGTGTCTTGCACACATTCTTTGTTCTACATTTGGTAGCAACTCATGAATAGTAGTGTCAAGACCCTTCAACAAAATATAAAAATATTAGGTGACATAATAATAAATTAAGTAAAATTAGATAGTGAAGAGATAAGGGAGAAAAAAATACCTTCTGTATATCATAAATAGTTGTTAATTCTGTCCTATCTCCAAGCTCAAGATCATCCCTTGCTAGCCTAATAAATCATCTCCAAGTGAAGTTATTTTCAACTTCAACCACTGCCCAGGCCAGTGATAGCATCTGATTGTTCCCATCTTTGCAAACTGCTACAAGTAATTGTCTTTTACAAACACCTTTCAAAAAGCAACCATCACACCCAATACATTTTCTACATTCAGCTTTGAATGCTTTCTTCAAAACATCAAAACAAATATAAAATGACTGAAATCTTTTTCTTCCACCTTCAAAAGTTTCTTCACTAAGCCTCACTACACATGTGCTTTCTGGATTAGACTTCAAAAGCTTATCCGTATAATTCAATATTCTTTTAAATTCCTCCATATGATCACCCATAATTTTTTGCAAGACAATATTTCTGGCTTTTCTTGCAACAATTCTACCAACATACATCTACAAATCTTTTTTCATGAAATTCTGCAATTGAAAAACTCTAATTCCTGGATTAGAAATAATTCTGTCATTGTACCTTTCTATTAAGTATTTTGAATTGACCAGTTTATTTTTTATTGTGGCAGTACATTTATGGACTGAAATATAATTTTTTACAACAAATTTCCTTGTCCTTGAATTATGATTATCAAACAATAACCAAGGACAATCATCTGCACATTTTACCCTCACTCTAGTTGGTTCATTAATAAACTTGTTCAATTCTACATGTTCTTGAACTGCATACCTAGTAATAGCTTCTCTGAATTGCTTAACATTTTCAAAACATAAATCAGTTTCTCAAATAATTAACCTACAAGTAGGATCAAACACAATTTTTTTAGGCCTTTTTTCTCTCCTTGTCTTTTTTCTACTACCTGAAGTGTGTTGGACCTCATCTTCAACATCAACATCTACATCACTGTCTATTTCAAAACTAACCTCTTTATCTGAATCAAAATATGGATCATCACTACCTATTTTATCCTTTAAAGTATTTTTTTCTGAATAAATACTGATTATTTTCAATATCAACTCCTTTTTTGCCTAATTTAACCCGTTCAGCTCTAGGACACCTTTTTTTCCTTTTTAGTTTGGCAGCTCTTTTACCTTTCCTCAGGCAGCTCTTTTACCTTTCCTCAAAGTCCTAACCTCCTCATGAACATCACTGCCATATTCATCATCAATTTCATCAAACAAGTCTCCATAACTTGAATCTTCACTATTTTTACTTGCATTTTCCCAATCAGATTCAATAATTGAAAATTCGGATGCAGTAGCAGTAGAAGACTCACCAACCTCTTCTCCAACACCTGTCGAACCTGCACCAACCTCCTCTCCAACTCCAGTAGAATTTCCACCACACAATTCTTCACCAATACCAGCAGAAATCCTACCCACCTCTTCTCCAACACCTCTTGAAGTTGCACTAACTTTTTCTTCAACACCGGTAGAATCCCCATAACACAACTCTTCACCAACCCCAGAAGAAACACCACCCACGTCTTCTCCAACACCTGTTGAAGCTGCACCAAACTCTTCTCCAATACCAGTAGATTTTTGAGTTTGTGCAGCCTTTTCAAACCTTAAATTTTGACTATCCTTAAATGTTTGACCAGACTCTTTATGAAAGGAAGCACTAGATTCTCTACCCACATGAATTTCATATTCAAGAGCGAAAGCGGGGGGGGGGGGGGGTCACAATGGGCTCTTCAACTAAATGTGACACAAATAATTCAACAATATCTCAATTTTTTAATTTGGGTACAATACCCAAAATATTCCTATCACATATAACTTTTAATATGGCGGATGATCGCCCTTGTGTGTTCACCGGTGTGAGGAAGAGGAGTGGAGCGGTGAAGACGCTGTTGATTGTTTGTGATAGCGTCAGTGGTGGCAACAGTGGAAGAGGAACGAGAAACAACATCGATCTTAGCGGCTGGTCGCCCTTGTGTGTTCACCAGCGTGAGGAAGAGGAGTGGAGCGGTGAACAACGGTGACAGCCGTAAATCAGCGGTGGCAGCGTTTATTTTTTTGAAGAAGATGAAGAGAGTTGTTTCAGGATATTTTTTGAATTTGAATTACAATTACTATTTTTAAGCATCCACAAAATCAGAACATTAATTACTGTCGTTATTAAGGTAAGAGAATAATTGGATCTGATTTTATTTTCATAATTTAAGGAGAAATAATTTCTTCATACATTGGAGTTACGTATGAGTTACATTGACATGTATATGTATTTTTCTCAAATCTGGGAGAGAGAAAGTTAATTCGGGATCTTATGTAATTAGTTTCATTTAGGATGAGATTTATGTTGTTTATACTAAAAACAAATTGGAAAAATCGACTACAAAGGGTAATTAGGATGGGTGGGTCGGGTCAGGGTTGGGCTGGATCGGGTATTTAAAAAACTGAAAAAATAACATAGGAGTACACCTTAAGCTATCATATTTGCACAAATCTACATTCTTACAAAGCAATTACAAAAAATTTAAATAATTATGTATCGTCGTTGGATATTTCGGGAGCTAATTATGTATCTCGACGGATCGAAAATAAAAAAAATATATATCGAAAGCTAATTATGTATCTTTACAAAGGAAAAAATGCATCTTCATTGGTTTTGTTATGTATCTCAACAGACTTAAAATCGAAAAAACGGCTCGAGAGTTAATTATTTATCTTTACAAAATAAAAAATGTCTCTTCGTTCAATTTATTGAGAGTTAATTATGTATCTCGACAAATTCAAAATCAAAATTTTCAGTAATTAAATGTGAATATTTTCTATAATTAAAATCTAAACTATTAAAATATATATTATTCCCGCTTATTTTAAAGTTTACATTGGTTGACTCTTGAAAAAGAAAATTATGACAGTTAAATATGAATGGAAGAAGTATGAAATATCTATTTCTGTCATCATGGGTCATTATGCAAGTGGTACGTTAGCAATAATAAATCACCACTTTATAATAAAGTAATTGTGTGAAAAACGTTTTCATTTATTTATTAAATTTAAATTAAGTTTGAATAAATGGTTACTAATGGGAACATATAAAAGAGCATAATTATTACCACCAAAAGATGTTGTGCAACGAATGAGACTGATTTTTCCTTAATCAAAGGTCTCGAGTTTGAATCCTGGATATGAAAAAATCTTTGGTAGGGAGCGTTTCCCCTGAAGAGAACCTACGCAACGTGAAACCAAATTATTTGATCCTTAATACATTATCAAACACCGTATGAAAAACAAAACAACACAAAACAAAACAAAAGGATAACTATTGAAAAAGATAAATTGATGATAATAACGATGCCGTTATTAGAGTTTAGGAGTAATAATTTCCTCGTGCATTATTATGTTCTCTATTTTTTAATCCTAATTTCTTTCGATATTTACTTTTTACTTATCGACTATATTAAAAATATATTATAGAAATCGTTTGATGTGAGATAATAAAATATATAATCTCAGAATAAATTTTTTAATATTATGTTTGATTGTCAAATTTGGAATGACTTATCCCGAAATTAACAAATAGTATCGGGATAAGTTATTCCACCTAAGGGATGGTATAAATAATTCCACCATTATTTACCTTGGGATAAAGTTATCAAATGACAAAATTACCCTTCAAATCCTTTAAGTATCACTTTTCACACACACACACATATATATATAAACGTGAGATTTTGATAGTCCTTGCATTAATTTTTTTGATAATTTTATCTCTAATTTAAATTTTGATTACTCTACAAATTTTTATCCATTTTGATAAATTTGAACAATTATATGAACTTAATTATTCACACAATCAAATTTAAAATTGATCCAAGGGTTTATTGTCTTTGTATTTTGTGGTTATTAATCTTACTTCAAATTTTTATTTTTCCTCACAAATTTATCATGGACAAGTAATTAAAGTATTTTGACATTCCCTTTCTAACTTAGTACATGCTTAATTATTAAATAAAAAATTATTATTTATATATAGTTAAACATGTTTGAAAATTTAGTATTTTTTAAAAAATACAATTCGACTTTTCAAATATTAATGATACTAAATAATGTAAGATGAGAGTAATTCTTTTTCACATTTTTTTATATGAATCTTTTTTTAAAAAAATGGGATTATCAACATTTTATAGAATTTAGGACAAAATAAGTAATTTAACATGAAATATTAAGCTAAATAAGGTAAAGGGTATTTATGTAAACAAACTCCTATTCTTAGAAAAGATGCAATGTCTATCATTTTTAGTATCACAAATCAAACAATCACTAAAAAATAATCTCAGTATAACTAATCCCAGCATAACTAATTTCAACATAACTTGTTTTCCAACCAAACGACCCCTTAGCATAATTATTGTTAGAAGGAAAAAGGGTCAAATATGTCCCTAAATTTTGCGAAAATGTTCAGATATATCCTTCGTTAAAAGTTTAGCTCATCAATGCCCTTGCCGTCTAAGTCTTGGGTCATATATATATACCCTTGTTGTCAGGTTTTGGATCATTTATACCCTTATTGTCAAATTTTGGGTCATATATACTCCTGTTACCATTAATTGTTTTGTTTGAATTTTTCAACCATTTTTTTTTTAAGAAATCATATTTTCTACATCATTTTTTAATTACCAGACCACATATAATTAAACCCACTCATTCTTCTACACATTAATCATCCGTTAAATGCTCTCATCTACCTCACAATATCTTTGAATTTTCTCTAATTTGCAAAAATTTCTTTGTTGTGTTTTTTGATTCTTGCATAATCCCAAGAATCATCAGGTAAAAAATGATAACTCCCAATACTCAATGTACAATTGCGATAAAAATCAAGAATTAAAGTATTTATCAACTACAAATTATTTTAGTATCATCAACCGACTCCATCTTTCGCACCACCGTCAATTCCAATATCAAGAATAAGACGAAGGAAAACCCAAATGAGAAATTGGGATGTAGAAGTGTAAAAGAGTCGGTCCATATACAGACACCAAAAGCAAGATGTCAGTTAAGAGGATATCTTTTATACGTATGTATATATGTATGTATGTATGAGAGGAGCGGTTACGCAAGAATCTGAAAATACAACACAGGGGTTTCGACAAATTAGAGAAAATCCAAAGAGATTGTGAGGTAAATGAGAGCATTTGGCGGACATTTAATATGTAGAAGAAGGGATGAATTTAATTGTATGTGGTGTGACAATTAAAAAGTGATGTGAAAAATATGCTTTCTTAAAAAAAAAGGGTTGGAAAATTCTAACAAAATAATTGACGGCAACAGAGGTATATATGACTCAAAATTTGATAATAAGGGTATATATGATCCAAAACCTGACAACAAGGGTACATATGACCCAAGACTTAGACGGCAAGGGTATTGATGAGCTAAACTTTTAACGGAATGTATATTTAAACATTTTCTCAAAGTTTAGAGGCATATTTGACCCTTTTCCCACGTTAGAATAATGATGATGGAGAGAGTATGTATTTCATAATTCTTGGTCCCTTTATTGCTGGATGTGAGGGACATGTTTTAAGAGCTTTTCATTAATTTGGTAAAAATTTAATTTAATTTAATAACCAGTTTTTAGACTGCTTTTGGAGTTTCAATTTCTAAAAGTGTTAGTCGAGTTCAAAGTTCAAACAGGTAAGTGAAAGTTTTGAGTTTTCAAATTATACGATAAAATTAAGTCACTCTAATAATTATCAACTTTATGAACGTATTATTATATGTATAATACACTGCATCCTATGAGGATCAAAAGTATTTTTACTTTTAATCCTTCAACATAATATGACTCCAAGTCTCAACCTATCAGTTAATAATGAATGTGTTTAACCACAAGTTCATGCTATAATAATTTTAGGAGCCGTTTTGTATGAGGTATAAGGTATAATAATTTCAGAATACAATTGAAAACTATTTTATTCTGCATTTGATTGGAAGTATTAGATAATCTCGAAATTAGCTAATTTTGAGATAATTTATTTCCAACCAGACGACCTGATATTAAGATATAAATAACCATTAATATCATAAATTTCAACAACCCCACACCCCACCTAGCACCCCACTACCCTTTCATTCCTCTTGTGTCCACATAATAAAATTTAACATAATGATACAGCTGGCTAGTGGAAGCTATTTAAATATCATTATCACTATTGTTGGAATAATTATAGTGAAGATAATAATCATGATCTTCCATATTGCTCCGAGTGGCTGTAACTCAATCTCAAAAATTAATTTATGCAGAAAAAATTATCTAAATCCATATAAGGCGATCACTTGTCCGTTCATTCCTTTTTTGTACTGAAATTCTTAACACATTCGTCTATTTTTACCTGTTTAGTATCAAAGTGATGCCCTCCTTAAGGAACAAAAAATATAATGACAATTTTAAGAATAAATTATCTTGTTTTCTAAACTTAACAAATAAGATCGAAAAGAAGAACATTTATTTTTAGTAGATAAATAAAAGTGAATGGAAAAATTATATTTTTCTTATTTGAATCACACCACTTTGTGATAAGGACATTTAAAAAATTATTTAGACAGCAGTCCAAGCTGGCCCTTCAAATAAAAATTTATTTTAGATTGTAATATATGATTTTTTTTTTTTTTTTGTCTTTAATTTATCTGTACTTATTACTGCACTATACTATGTACTTTTTATAAAAATTGTTTTCACATCTTAGATCCACTGTAGATTTTGTCACTATTGGGTTTATTATACTTTATTTTATGTTTTCATAACATGTAATTATGCCCCGTCTGTAGCCCTACACTTATAATGTATATAGTTTAAAGTTGCTCTTGTGGAACATTAATTGTCAACTTTTATGTTGGACACAATTACATTGATTCATTCAATATAGTAAAAGTAGAGGTTTTCGGATTCATGATTTAAAGTTTATAAGTTTTGGATTGTAATTCTCTTTGAGGTATACACGAACGAAAGTTACTGAGTTCTGCTGAATCTGTATGGTATTCTGAATTGTGCATTGGAGACAGAGATAGTCAGAAAAAGGGAAAGTACAACAGTTTCAGTTAGTGTTTCATCTCAACTACTATATTAGATCCTAACCGATTTTCAAGATGTAAACATGACCAGTGTAAGTTTTTTAGTGCTTTTTCTTCTTCATTAATTCATAACAGATAGAATGATTTTCTTGCATAACTTGAATTTTTTTCTTGATAAGTAGTTCATGTAGTGGTTGAGTTTTAATAGCTTAAAGTTGAAATCGCGTTGCAAGAGTGGTCGAGTTGGCTGAGCAGGTGATCTCGCAAAATGTGGTGTCTCGTGTTTGAAATCCCTTGCATGACTTGTTGTTGCACGAGGGTTGACTAGGGAGGTTTACCTCTCCTGTGTGGTTTTCTGATTATTATATTGGAGCGATGTTTACCTTGTGTGTGCCTATAGGGTAGTGGCTTCGGATTCCCTTGTCATATAGTGAGAAAATACTTAATTACCTTCCTGAACTATACCCAAAAAGGCTATGACACACCTCAACTTAAAGGGGGTCTTATTACACTTTTAATAGTTCAGGGGTAATAGGACCCCTTTTAAGTTGAGGTGTGTCATAGCCTTTTTGGGTTTAGTTCATGGGGGTAATTGGGTATTATATGTCATATAGTTGAAATCGCGTGTAAGGGTGGTCGAGTTGGTTGAGCAGGTGATCTCACAAAATGTGGTGTCTCATGTTTGAAATCCCTTGCATGGTTTCTCGTTGCGCGGGGTTGGCTAGTGAGGTTTACCTATCCTGTGTAGTTTGCTGACTATTATATTGGAGCGGGGTTTACCTTGTGTGCGCCTATAAAGTAGTGGCTTCGGGTTCCCTTGTCATAAAATTGAAATTGCGTGCAAGGGTTGTCGAGTTGGTTGAGCAGGTGATCTCGCAAAATGTGGTGTCTTATGTTTGAAACCCCTTGCGTGATTTGTCGTTGCACGGGGTTGACTAGTGAGGTTTGCCTCTCCTGTGTGGTTTGCTGACTATTATATTGGAGCGGGGTTTACCTTGCGTGCGCCTTTAGGGTAGTGGCTTCGGGTTCTCTTGTCAACAGCAACAAAAGAAAATATCTTTAAGTTGAAATGTATACATATAGTAAGATTATGCTTATTTTGAATCTACTAACTCTAAATCCTAAAAATGGCCTCTTGTTTTAACTGTTTGGGGGGAATGAAAGTTGAACTTCGCTTTGGTTCTGCTCGAAAGTGAACTTTCTTTTTTGAGTCCATCGTAGTGTTGTCAAAGGCTCATTTAAGGCGCGCTTAAGCCCTGTAGCGCAAAAAAGATTAGGGAGGGTGCTTTGCTTGCTTAAGCTATACTTCGGTATAGGCAAAGGCACTAAGGCGTGGACCTAATCGCCTATGAGTTTTATCCTGGAGCACTTTTTTGAGCATTTCACCTTTGGCACCGCTGATTTAAGAAACTCGAAAAGAAGTGGTTTGCCAATCAATATCGTGGAGGAGTGCGCAATTGTCTAATCACATTTTTTTTATCGCGTTCATGGTTGGACTGATTTGCCGATTTAGTTTCTAACTTCATTCAGACATTCAAGGTTATACTCTTTATTACTGCTTTGATCATGTCATTTCTATTTTTCTCCAGCTGGTGACAGTAAGCCTCCGGAGCTGGTGAGGGATATTGTATCATGGAGGCTGAACTGGAAAAGCTCTCATTGATTGTTAGTTCTTATGACATTGAAACCTTAAAGAAACTTGGAGGAGTTGAAGGTGTCGCAAGTAGGCTGAGAGTCTCACTGAACATAGGAGTCGAAACCAGTGATGTACCTTCCAGACAAAATGTATATGGATCGAACAGATACACAGAGAAGCCTTTTAAGAGTTTTTGGACATTCCTGTGGGAGGCTTTGCGGGATATAACTCTCATCATCCTCATGGTTTGTGCTGTTGTCTCCATTGGTGTGGGACTTACCACGGAAGGGTGGCCAAAAGGAACGTATGATGGGCTAGGCATTCTACTTAGCATATTCTTGGTAGTCGTTGTTACTGCTATTAGCGACTACAGGCAGTCGTTGCAGTTCAGGGATTTGGATAGGGAGAAGAAAAAGATACTTATCGAGGTCACTAGAGATGGATCCAGGCAAAAGATTCCCATTTATGACTTGGTGGTTGGCGATGTAGTTCACTTATCTATCGGGGATCTGGTTCCCGCAGATGGAATATTTTTATCGGGGTACAGCTTCCTAATTGATCAATCAAGCATGTCTGGTGAGAGTGTCCCGATAAGTATACATGAAGGAAAACCTTTTCTTCTATCGGGAACCAAAGTGCAAGATGGTTCAGCTAAGATGTTAGTAACAACTGTCGGAATGAAAACTGAATGGGGTAAGTTGATGGAGAGATTAGCAGATGGGGTAGAAGACGAGACGCCTCTGCAAGTTAAGTTGAGCGGTGTTGCTGCCCTTATCGGAAAGATTGGATTGGCGTTTGCTCTGCTGACGTTTATGGTGTTGGCTGTCAGATTTCTGGTAGAGAAAGTACTTCGCCATGAGCTCACAAGATGGTCCTCGAACGATGCAATGACTCTTCTAAATTACTTCGTGACAGCAGTAACTATAATTGTTGTTGCCGTTCCAGAAGGACTGCCTCTGGCAGTGACGTTGAGTCTTGCATTTGCGATGAAAAAGCTCATGGATAATAAGGCATTGGTGAGACATCTTTCTGCATGTGAGACGATGGGATCAGCTACTTGCATCTGCACAGACAAGACAGGAACACTAACAACAAACCGAATGGTAGTTAATAAGATATGGATTTGTGAAAAAACTAAAAAGGTAGAAACTGATGCACGCGGGGATGCAATAGCTTTGAATATACCTGAAAATGAACTGACATTGCTTCTGCAGGCAATATTTCACAATACGGGAGCAGAGGTTGTTAAGGATGAGTGTGGAAAGAAATCTATTCTTGGTACACCAACAGAATCAGCAATATTAGAATATGGATTGCTTCTTGGTGGTGATATCGATAAGCAAAGAAGGGACTGCAAATTGCTGAAGGTTGAGCCTTTCAATTCAGAAAAGAAAAAGATGTCTGTGCTTATCGCTCTCCCAGGTGGAAACAACCGAGCTTTCTGCAAGGGTGCAGCTGAGATAGTCTTTAAGATGTGTGACAGGTTTATTGATCTTAACGGTGAAATTGTTCATTTGACAAAATATCGGACAAGATATATCATGGATGTCATCAATGAATTCACCAGCGAAGCCTTGCGTACTCTCTGCTTGGCTTACAAAGACATTGAGGATGGTGATGAAAAAGATAATATTCCTGATAGTGGCTACACATTGATTGCTGTGGTCGGGATTAAAGATCCAGTTCGCCCTGGGGTAAGGAACGCAGTAAAAACTTGTTTGGCTGCTGGCATTACTGTGCGAATGGTCACTGGTGATAATATTAAGACGGCCAAAGCCATTGCTAAAGAATGCGGGATACTAACTGCTGATGGTTTGGCCATTGAAGGTCCAGAATTTCGCAACAAAACTCTTGATGAAATGAGGCATATAATTCCTAGAGTTCAGGTATGCTCTTGGTTATTTGACCTCGTCCTTGCAGATTCACGCGGTGTAAATAAATTGTTCCTGAAATGCTACAATATTGAATGCAGGTGATCGCTCGATCATCACCAATGGACAAGCTTGTGTTGGTCAATAATCTAAGAGGTATGTTTAACGAAATTGTGGCAGTTACTGGTGATGGCACAAATGATGCTCCTGCTCTCCACGAGGCAGATATTGGATTCGCTATGGGTATAGCAGGAACCGAGGTTTGTAAATTGCTCTTATCACAGACTAATATGTTAATTTGCCATTTTCTTGTATTACTACTTACCGATGATTGTTGACAATTACATTATCAGGTTGCTAAAGAAAGCGCTGATATTATAGTTCTTGACGACAACTTTAGCACGATTGTGAATGTGGCTAAATGGGGTCGTTCTGTGTACATAAATATTCAAAAGTTTGTGCAGTTCCAGCTGACAGTCTGCGTTGTCGCTCTGATGATCAATTTTATCACCGCATGCATTTCAGGTACTCAATGTTCTGTAAGAGTTCTTCGTTTGTTTTTCTGTTAAATGATCCGTATGTGCCATTGCAGAAAAGTGAGAACTGATAGTTATCTGTTGCTATAACATAACAGGATCCGCCCCTTTTACCGCGGTTCAGCTGCTGTGGGTCAACCTTATTATGGACACTTTAGGTGCAATAGCCTTGGCCACTGAACCACCTCATGAAGGACTAATGAACAGGCCTCCTGTTGGAAGGGAAGTGAGCTTGATTTCCATGACGATGTGGAGAAATATAATCGGACAAAGTATCTTCCAACTTGCTATACTTCTAGTTTTCAGCTTCACTGGAAAGCAGATTCTGAGACTCGAAGGTTCAGACGCCACCATACTTCTCAATACCTTCATTTTCAACACATTCGTGTTCTGTCAGGTATTTACGCTAAACTTTAGTGCAGTATAGGATACATTACTCATTCTGAATCTTAACCAAACTGTCCTCGACATGGAATCATTTTTTTTCCGGGGTTTGATACAGGTCTTCAATGAAATAAACTGCCGTGACATGGAGAAGATAAATGTTTTTCGTGGCATTTTTGGAAGCTGGATATTCCTAGGTGTCATTACTTCCAGTGTTGTTTTCCAGTTTATCATCGTTGAGTTTTTAGGCACGTTTGCAAGCACAATACCGCTCAGATGGGAACTATGGCTGCTCAGTGTCTTAATTGGTGCTGCAAGCCTGCTTGTTGCTGTAATTTTGAAGTTGATACCTGTTGAACACAAGAATACCAAGCATCATGATGGTTACGATCTACTGCCAACTGGTCCAGAACTTGCCTAAGAGAAGGAGAGAGCCAATGGACGGAATGGCCTTCTTTCCTATTCGAAGATCAGCACCCTGGCTTTTGTGCCTTCACATCGAGAATTATTTGCAGATGAATAGGTGTCAAAGTGGAAGATCCTTCTGCACATACATATGATTTAATTGGTCCAGGTTCGAGTACTGTGTGACGTGGTTTTGATGGTGAGAAAAGGAAAACGAACAACCGATGGAAAGAAAATGCAATCTGTAGAATTCAACAAAACCTCATAGTACACCATTGAACTTCCAAGAACTAGTTCAAAAGGTTCTTGATTGATTTTTTACTCATTTTTTGAGTTGTCTAGTTGTTTTGAGTGCAGATTTTGAACCTTACCTGTGCCAGAAGTTACTCGGACTCTTCAAAAATGTCATTGAGTGTGTGTCAGATCCTTCAGAAGTAGTGCTTTTTGGAAGGGTCAGACACGGGTGCAGCCACATTTTGGAGAGTCCGAGCAACTTAGCAGTGCCATCGGTTTGAATCTTGCCACCTTCAATTACCTGGGAATTTGATTGTTTTATCCTCTAGCCAGAATAGTTGGTTTGTGTTGCAAGCAATTTTCCTTCTTGTAATACCTCAGTTTCACTAGGAGAATGACGTCTCAATTTAACCGGATAACAGATATATAGGCAGAGGATAACAGAAAACTGAGAAGCAATAAGAGGTTATATTGCTCAAACTGTAACAGCATATCATCTGATACTACATACATCCTATGACTCGTCGGCAAAAAGAATACAACAGAAAAATTTTAACAGTTCCCATCCCCCGTCCCCTATAACTTTAGCGCAATAACAGAGAAACTGATACAACTGCATACATCCAATCATGTTGAACAAAAGGGACGAATAGAAATGATTTCCAAGTCCCCCACCACTTTATCCATTTCGTCACTTGATCTATCGGCTATTGCAATGATGATCCATGTATCAGTAACTCTACCGTGCATCTAATGTTCAAGAAACAAAACTGGGGACTCACGACTTCAGCAAAATGGTCGTGTCTGAGCTCATTTGCTTCTTCTCTTGGATTCCCCATAAGCAACAACCCCCATGACGGTCATTGCATAGCCCGCAATGCCAATAAAAGTAACAGGATTGCGGAAAAGAAGAATCGAGATCACAACAGCCACGGCACCTTTGGCATTCCCCAGGACCTATAAATGGTCATGCAAATAGAATAAAGTTGTTCAAAATAGGTTAAAGTAAGCTAAAATACGACTACAAATTGGAAACAAAGGCGAAGGGGCAAGCGAAGGAGAGCACAAACCTGGAGTGTCAATGCACTAGTATGCTTGGTTACCAAAAAGTTCAACAAGTTGGCCCCATATGCCATTATAGAATTGATCAAAATAAGTAGAACTAGGTGTCTATGCGTCATAGCAAGTGTAATAGTGGCATCTATCACATTGGGCTCCATTATGAGTGTTGCAGGCAATAAAGCTAGAACGGCAATTGGCGACATGTAGAGCAGTAGATTCATGGAGTTCAACTTTTCCCTAAAAAAATAACTGCAGGTTAATGGGGAGGTCATAACAACATGTACAGCGGCAGATCTATAGAGTTTAATTTATCCCTAACAAAAATTAGAGCAGGTTACAAACGAGGTCACAAAAGAAAACTACAACATGTATCAGCAAAACAAATGAATAAAGCTATAACAAATGAACAAACACCATACCCAGACCCCTTAATTCTCACGAAAAGAGGAGTCTTGTCGCTTTTTTTCCTGACATACACCTTACTCAATTCTCACCCTTCAACTTACTAGAGCTTCCATCATTGTTCTAGGAAGTACCCAGCTGTATCAAAGAAAGAATGTCCTAACGAATACAACTCGTATAGTAAAGCTGCAATGTAGTAAACTGTAGTCCACACTTTCCTCCAGCACCAGTTCAGGCACCGAGAGTCATGATTCTTAACAACTTCGCTGTGTGCTTGTGTACCGGCGTTTAGTTACTGGATCTTTATACAGGCATTTGGCTTTAGACATGCTGGCTGGGCCTCCTTATCGTCTGGGCCCTTTATGTTTGTGACACTACTTGTCAGCTACTAAATTCACGCTCATTTCTGTCCTTTATATGTGGTTATCCTTGCCTGGCTCAACCCGTCGATGTCCATGATAACACCTGATAATCTTGCACAATTTTGATATTCAAATTGCTGTGTGCATTCCTCCCAACTGATTTGGTGAGATCTCCTCAAGCCAATCAACCTATCCATTCTAGTTCATTCATCGACTTCAAAACTTAACTCCCCCTCTTTGCCGCAGTCTCTTCAATAGTTTGAAATAAAGTACATCAAACTTTTGCACTTCTATTTGTTTGTTTCACTAATGGACAGACAAGAAAATTGTTCCATCAACAGTCACTGCTAAGGGAGATTGATGTCAACCTGCTGCCACCTTATAGGACTTTAAAATGGCAGCCATTTCGCTAGACCTTTTACAAGCTTTGCATGCAAAAGTTCCTAAATCACCCTTTGCATCCTCGTACGATCCATGGAAGGACTTATCAAAAGAAAAAAAGTCAAGAGGTTTCATCGCCGTTGCTGTCGAACTGTTTTTAATAGTGCGAATGTTTCAATCGAAGGAAAGGCCACGAGAAGTGCACAGAATATGCTACCTCATTCCACTTCATCTTTTACACGCCCAGCAAACACGCAGAAATGCATAGTGCTGGAGTGAAAGAGTTCACATAGACCAGAAGGAACATGGTTACATCTATTTCCATAAACTGACTATTATAAGGATAAGAAAAGAACCACCAACAAGAATTACAATACTTAAAACATAAACAGATGGCTGGAAGCAGGAAAATACTAACCCTTCATTGGAAAGAAGAACGCCTTGAAGAACAGACTTAAAGGCTCTAGCGGCAGTTGCACTTATACACATGATAAATCCATAAAGGTGGAAGCTTGGTTCACCCTGCCAACAAAAGATACTTATCAGACCATTAAAAGATCACATCACGAAAAAGAGTCATTGGAAAGAGGATTGAGAATCTCAACTAGTAGAAGAGCTTTTTTTTTTGATAACCGTGGTGTCCTTGCCAGGACCTCGACTAATTCCATGGAATACCTGTCACCTCCCACCAGCATCAGGTATCAGGTAACTCTATCCACCAAGGGTAGAACAGATGGGAAGAAATCACCTAGTTTGTCTTCGTTGGGATTTGAACCTGAGACCTCATGGTACTCAACCCCACTTCATTGAACCACTAGGCCACACCCTTGGGTGCAAGAGTTTTTAAATTCAAGATGTTAAATTTTTTTTCTTATGATGGCGTAACTGATATCAAGAACCAACAGGTAAAGACTAACATTTAAGAAGACAAAATATCTTACATAGAGGTTATTCCTGCTAGTGCACAGCCATTATACTAATATCATTCGCTTACTCCTGACTGGGCATACTTTGGACCAATAGCTGTTCAAACTTCAAACTATATTTGCAACTTCAGACATCAATTAGCTTAAAAAGGGCAGCCCAGTGCACTAAGCTCCCGCTATGCGCAAGGTCCGGGGAAGGGCCCAACCACAAGGATCTATTGTACGCAGTCTCACCTTACATTTTTGCAAGGGGCTATTTCCACAGCTTGAACCTGTGACCTCCTAATCACATGGCAGCAACTTTACCAGTTACTCCAAGGCTCTCCTTCATTACTTAGAAGCTACAAATAGTTAATTACCACTTCCTATTTGCTTCAAATCTTAAATTCGCACCAGCAGAATTTGGATCTCTCAGTTTCGTGTCCCAGGGCTAATAATCTACGAAGAAAGGAGGGGTGGAGAGGACAGATCAACCAAAGATCCACTCCTTATAGAAAGGGGAATGAATCATTTTTCCGATTTTTCATTTTGTTTTAAGGCCCCATCGATGAAAGAACAAATCGGAAAATAGTAAATTTGATGAATATTTATTTTATATGGTCTCATCTTTATCACACTTCTTCGTATAAAATGGTGACTACATTTGAAATCAATTTCAACAATATAAGTGCAATGTAGAGAAAAAGAAAACATTAGAATTTGCATAATGTATCAAAGAAGCAAGCAAATTTCAGATCTAATCTCAAGCTATACGATTCACACTTTAAAAGGAAACCTTCAAAAATCCTCCAATTTTGTAGCAAGTATAGATCAAGTATAACAACAACAACATAATACGCAGACCTTACACTACCTTGGTCACTAGAGAGCAAATAACAAAAATTGAACATTACCCAAAAAAGAGAAATCTTTACGCATTCTTCAACATGCCCCAGCAAGATCATCAGAAAGCAAATAACAAAATTTCAAACATTGTACCAAAAAGACAAATCTGTAAACATTTTTAAACATACCTCAGCAAGATCAATAGAAACAACAACAACATACGGAGTGTACTCTCACAAGACGGGGTCTTGGGAGGGTAGAGCGTACGCAGACCTTACCACTACCTTAAGATTGATAGAAAGTAATAACAAAATTTGAAACAAACCCAAAAGGACAACTCTTTAACCATTTCTCAACATACCCCAGCAAGATCAATAGAAAGCAAATAACAAAATCTGAAAACATAAACCAATAGCAAGATCAAATCTTTATTAAACAAAATTCAACGTACCCCACTAGCAATAACAACACCAGCAATCACATGAACAAGGCAACCATAAGTAATCCAAGCTTTAAATATTTTCAACATACCTCAGCAAGATCAATAGAAAATACTAACAAAATATGAAAATTGACAAAAAAGATCAAAACTTTAAACAATTTCCTACAGACCCCAGCAAAATCAACAGAAAGCAAATATCAAGAAATGAAAATCAAACCAAAAAGATCAAATCTGTACGCACTTTTCAACATAACCCACTAGCAATAACAGCATCAAGTCACCAACAAGATAAAAGTTTGCGTAGCCAACCAACTGAATTACTAAGATTTCCCTAAAATGTAGTCACTGTATAGATCAACTACAATAAGGAAAAGATGAAAGATCCAAAAGGGTCATAAAACCAAATCACAGCAAGATCAACAAAAAGCAAATAACAAAATTTGAAAACTTGAACCAATAGCAAGATCAAATCTTTAAACGAAAAATTCAACATATCCCATTAGCAATAACAACACCAGCAGACACATGAACAAGGCAATCATAAGTAATCCAAGCTTTAAATATTTTTCAACATACCCCAGCAAGATCAATTGAAAATACAAACAAATTATGAAAATTGACAAAAAAGATCAAATCCTTAAGCAATTTTCAAAATACCCCAGCAAGATCTCTAAAAAGCAAACATCAAAAATTGAAAATCAACCCAAAAAGACAAATCTTAAACCATTTTTCAACATAATCTAGCAAGATCAATAGAAACAACAACACCAACAACATACACAGTATAATCTCACAAGATGTGATGGGGTCTGGGGAGGGTAGACTGTACGCATACCTCACCACTACCTTAAGATCAATAGAAAGTAATAACAAAATTTGAAAATTGACCCAAAATGACAAATCTTTAAACATTTTTCAACATGCCCCAAGCAAGATCAACAGAAAGCAAATAACAAATATTTCAAATCAACCAAAAAATCAAATCTTTAAGCAATTTTCAACATACCCCACTTGCAATAACAACACCAGCAACCACAGGAACAACTGAACTGAACTACTAAGATTTTCCTAAAATGCAACAGTCACTGTATAGATCAACTACAGTAAGGTTCCTCTTTTTTCCATTACACCAAATCACAACAAGATCAATATAAAGTAAACAATAAAATCTGAAAAATCACCAAAAAGATCAAATCTTTAAGCAAATGTCAACATACCCCACTAGCAATAACAACACCAGCAACAACAGGAACAAGGCAACCATAAGTAGTCCAAGCTTCTCTCTTCTGAGTGATCATATAAGCAAACAAAGCTGTAAAAAAAGGTGTTGTTGCACCAACAGCTTGATTGAATGAAACAGGAAGATACCTCAATGAAATATTCCCACCAACAACAGAACCACAAAACACAATACTAAGTGTAGCAATTCTTAAAAACTGAGATCTTGATCTGATCCTTTGAAATGGCACAATTTTCAAGAAAACAATTGAAACATAACTAAGTACAGCACATGCTGACATATGACACATTGTTAGGAAAATCGGGAAAGAAAAACCATAGTTTGAGAGTAACAGCTTGTTAAGGAGAAGGACACCAATGTTGGATGAGTACCAAAAGATGATTAAGGATGCAATGAAAAGGGTTTGTTTTTCTGATTGTGTTGATGTTGGTGATGATGATGACATTGCTGTTTCTTGGGATTTGTGCCAGGAGTTTTTCAGATGGTGTCAGTGAAAGTGAAGGTTCTTGATGTGGGATGTATGTGTGTCTGTGTTGTGTTTTTCCTCAGATTGAGGAAATCTTGTATGTGTTTCTTGATTTTGGTTTTCGTATGTGTGTTGTTTTTTTGGAAATTTTTGTAAGATTTGTGTATAGGTGGGAGAAAGAGAAACAAACACTTATGATCTAATTTATTTAATATCAAATTTAAAAAAGTAAAATTTATTTTATATAATCTAGTTTATTTAATACGAAATTTAAGAAAGTAAAACTTATAAAATCTATATTTTAAAATAATTCATATATTTTGATCATTTCGTTAAGATGAAATTGATATTTTAAAGTCAAATTACTACTAAATATAGAAATAAGTATTTTTTTAAAAATAAAATTGACTAAAGAAAATGTATCGCGTAAATAGAAATTAAAGAGAGTATTAGTTAGAAATTTTGAGTTTTATTCATAAAAGGATTGAATTAAAGAGAATATTGAATAGGATAAAAATTTTACACACTAATATTTGCGTTTAGCATAATAAATGTGTAATATGTGTTTGTATAATATTAGAAAATAGCATATCGATATCAAACAGGAACTAAAACTATAGAAAAAACTATCATAAAATATTATATTGTGACATCAACTCGATAAATATTACACAATTATTTTCAAACACTTGTACTTATGAAGAAAATTTTGAAGATTAGACACAAAGAAATTTCCTAGAAGAAGAGAGAAATTGTTTGGTAAATTACCTAAAAGGTTGGTTTATATAGACTTTGGAAAGCCAAAGGGGGTCAAAGAGACTTTAATTTAATTAGTCAAGTAACTTGCATATTAAACAAGACTTAATTAAGCCATTTAAATTGGAATGAAATGAATGTTACAAGAAATAAATCAAATGTTAATTCTTGAATGTAGGTGATAGACTTGTAATAGATAACTACTTATTGTTTTTTTTTTAATCAGGATAATTCGCAAGCGCTATAATTTCAGTCATAAGCTTTTGTCTTTCGAATAAGCACTTTGTGTGCATTAGGTATCCCTCACTGTGTAGTAATCTGCAAACCACATAAGGAATGTAAATCATACTAGACAAATCCTGTGCGATAAACTCGACTCAAAAGGGATCAATTTTGAGTCGTCTATATGGATAACCACCCTCTTTCAAACCAAGTAATTTTTTGATAGATTTAAAAACAATATCTTATGAAAGTAATTAGTCAATCTACTTTACTTCCTACTTTATAGAGCATATCAGAAATTTGTTATTTCTATAAAATTAGTCAATTGAATTCCTAGCTAGTACTTTATTTGTGAATTATAATTTACCAGTTTGATGAAATTAAGAAGTTTTGATGATTTCATAAGTTATAAAATTTCATATTTATGTGAAAAATACAAAACTTTTGAGATTTATAATTACATATTTAAATAAAATTTAATTTTAAATCAATCTAATTTTGAATCCTGATCAAATTGGCTCTTAGTCTTTACAAATATGAATAAGGAAACGGATTAATTGAATTTTTGAAATTAAAATTCGAAAGCAAATATTGGTCAATAAGTTTATGAAGAGTCATAATACATAAGTATTTTAATTTAGTTTCAACTAACAATTAAACACTTCCTATTGAAAATATATATTTAAACATCTCAACTTATTTCCGTCATATCTCACACACATCGAATACTAATATAATACGTAAATTTTAAAGTTAAAACTAAATAATTATTGTATTAACTTGAAATTTAATTAATAGTAAAATAAAAAATGAGCTAAAATATACCTAAATGTGTATCTTTACGTGTCTTTGTGCCTCTTGGACCGCTTTGTTGCTGATCTAAGATTTTAAAGATAATAACCATTAAATAATACTAATATAATTTTATATATATATATATATATATATATATTTACTTTCCATTATACTCAGCTAAACATTTTAGCTCGTTTGGTACGAGGGATAAGAGATAACTAATTTCTGAATTAATATTTGATTAAGATAAAATACATGATGAGATGACTCATCTCAAAGAATATAATATTATTTTTATCTCATCTTGAAGGTGAAATAACTAATCTCAAATATTGGTCCCAAAATAACTTATTTTCCAACCAAACGGCCTCTTAATATAAAATGAAATATTAATACATAGAGAATAAACATATACACTTGTATAATCTTGAAATATGTACTATATATTATAGGGAACGTAACGTGTTATATGAATAAAGATTTCAGCTTTACTACTGATGAAAGCAAATGGATGAATTGGTCAATTTTTTTAATACTAAAATTGTTGTGTTTTGAGTTTATACAAAGTAATTTAACTTGTACTAAAAGTGCAACAATAAATTCAAACATTATCGAAAACAAAACTTTGATATTTAAGTGAAGAAGGATAGAAGAATGGATTCATTATTTATGTGTTTTAAATCATATGACATTATAATTCTCGAATATTTCTGATAGTTCGATAACATATTTCTATTTTCTCTTCAACTAAAGCTTTAGCATGGCGTGATTTTCAACTAACCTATTATTTCTCAAAGTTAGCGTAGTTATCAATATTTTTCAAGTGACATTAATATATTTTTGTGGAATGATTCACTTATAATTAATTTTCAATTACTTTGATTGCGTATAAATACTTTTATAATATCAAAGGAAGCCCGATGCACTAAGCTCCCGCTATGCATGAGATCTGCAGAAAGATTGAACCTCCAAATTTATTATACGTAAACTTTATCCTATAATTTTTGCACGAGATTGCTTTCACGATTCGAATTTGTGACCTGATGAATTAACTTTTATAATATCATTTCATAAAATAAGATGGTACATGCAAGTTTTGGAAAGAAAAAGAACATGAAGATTACATTACGTATTTCCTTTTGGAGATACATGTGAACATCAAACAATGACTTTTTTAGGTTTACAAATATAAATACATCCAAAAGGTAAATTAATTATAAAAAGAAAAAAAAAAAACTTTGCTATTTAAGTGAAGAAGAATGGAAGAACAGATTCATTATAATTCTCAAATATTTTTAATAGTTCGGTAACATATTTCTGTTATCTTCTCTTCAATTAAAACTTTTGCATGGCGTAATTTTCAAAACTAACTTCTTTCTCAAAATTATCGTAGATTATGCGATGCAAAAGCTTAAGTAGCCATAATATATACTTGCAATCCTCCAATCTATTTACATAATACATGCCATCTTTTTTAAGTTTTAATCTAATTACTATTTAATATTTTTTTGTATAATGAATTAATTTTCAAGTACTTTGATCTTATATAAATACTTTTATAATATCAAAGGAAGCTCGATGCATTAAGTTCTCATTATGCATGAGGTCCGTAGAAAAATCAAACCTCAAAAATTTATTATACATAATTTTATTCTGCAATTTCTGCAGAAGATTGGTTCCACGATTTGAATCTGTTTTATAATATCAGTTCATAAAATTAGATGGTATATGAAGTATTGGAAATAAAAAGAACATGAAGATTACATTACATATTTGCTTTTGGAGATACATGTGGACCTCAAATAATGATTTTTTGGGGGGTCTCCAAATTCCAAATATAAATACATCCAAAAGGTAAATTAATTAATTTCATTTCCAACACTTGACCACCAACCATAGAGTAATTTAATTAAGGTACTTTGTAATGAAGAAACTTTTTTTTTTTTCATGCATGTAATAAAATTCACATGCCATCGTCATTAAATTTTGAAGCTTAATAATTCACCAATTCTTGGTCTTTCTTACATAACTAGATACACTGGTCTTCTACGTAAGCCTTGAGTTGGTCTTGCATTTACTTGAAATCCCTATAAAAAAAAATACAAATATATTATGAGTAAAGACGGTTTGGTGCACAAAGTATTCCACGTTAGCAGGATTTACAGAAGGGCCGCGTTCTAAAATTTATGAGGAAAGATGGCCTGATGCATGCACAAAGCATCCCGCATTAGCAAGATTCGCGAAAGGGCCAAGTTCTAAAAATTATGAGTAAAGACGGTCTGGTGCACAAAGCATCCCAGATTAGAAGGATTCACAGAAGGGTCAAGTTCTAAAAATTATGAGTAAAGACGACCTGGTGCACAAAGCATCTCACGTTATTAGGATTCACAGAAGGGATACGTTCTAAAAACTATGAGTAAAAACGGCCTGGCGCATGCATAAAGCATCCACATTAGTAGAATTCACGAAACAGTTACATTCTATTCGTAGTTATTTTCACGGCTCAAATTCATGACAGATAGATCACATGAAAATATCTTTATACTTCCTTTTGATTCAGTGTTTTTGTATAAAGTAAAAAAAGAGTTACTTATGATACTTACATCATTAACAGCATTCCTCAATGCCATCATTTGATCCATGGAAACAGTCCTTGGCTAAATTAACCAATAAATAATATAGTCAGTATAAATGTAAATTAAAATATAAAATATTTATATTAAGAAAGGCAGCGCGATACATTAAAGTTTCCACTATGTACACAACTTTACATTTCTGCAAGAGTGTTTCCACGGCTTGAACACAGAGGCGGAGCCAACCAGTGACGGAGCCAGGATTTTCACTAAGAAGGTTCAAAAGTGAATATACGAACTAACCGAAGGGGTACATAGAAAATAATTTTAACCTTACATAAATAGTATAATTTTCTGTCGAAGGGGATTTAGATGAATTCCTTGTCCAAAGTTGGCTCTGTCAGAGGGTTCATTCGAGCCTCCTTCGATGAAAAAATATACAATTTATGTACGATTAAAATTATTTTTTATATACATAGACGTTTAACCTCCGTTGATTAATTTTCTTCAAACAGCTTGAAAAATATACTTGTATGTATTGAGAAAAATATAGAAAATTTATAGATGGATATATATATATATATATATATATATATACCTGATGTAGTACATTCCAAACAATACCCTCAGTGCATGGAGGAACAGTAAGTGAACCAATGTATCTATAGAATGGTTCAGCTTTGACTCCCAATTTGTTTGGGTCAACCAGTCCAACTTTTTTACCCTTACGATCAACTGTCTTTGCATGGTGGATCAACTGTGTCGAAATCAGAAATTTCATCAAAATCTAAAATTTGAAATAGAATATAAATTTCTGATAAGAAATGCTCAATTAACCACCCTTCCTTTTACATGGCTACTATTAGCGTTTGTGACCCGAATTTTGTTGATCCGGCCTTGAAAAGTTCGTGATGCGACCCACATTTGTGATTTTTTATGGGGTCTGTTGTGGTATCAAAGGGATTGATCTTAGAATTTATTTGAACGCACGTATTATATAAGTGCGTTTAGTGGGTTATTTTTTGGTCGTTTAAATACGCCATTGAGACTTCCGTCTCCTAATTATACTCCTCTCCATTATAGTAAATTTCTTCCTCCTCTGCCCGTGATTTTTTTTTTTCCGTCAAAAGTTTTCACGTAAAATCTATATGTTCTTCTTGTTTTCTTTTATTTATGGTATTGCTTATTTCTATCGGTTCAATTACAGTTACATATGACAAGATTTAGACTGTTCGATTGCAAGTTAAGTGATGTGACATCTGTCCTACTGACACATTTCACAACAACCTTCAAAAGTTATGGTGGAATGCGTAAAATTCTTTATCCTTAATCAAAAGTTACGGAATTGAGTTTGGATATGAAAAAAAATCTTATTATGAAGCACTTTCATTATCGATGAGCGTTACGCTACGTAACGTGAAAATCTAGATTAGTCGAGCTCAAAAGATAGAGGATTAGATACCTCATTAAGAAAAGGGTTTGGGGGTCCAATATTGAAGAGGATACCAATCACAGCTGTTAATTTGCCATTAACACTCTGATGAATCAAATGGGCTTCCATAGCCAAGCTGCCAATTAAATATTAATTGATTAACAATAATATATCTAGTGAAATTTTACGAGTCAGCTAAAAAAATAAATTAAATACTTATACCTTTGTCCATCAACTTTGTGCTCAGAAGGAGTATGCCAATGGCATTGAATTAATTTATACACAGTACCATTAAGGGTGATAGATCCTGCATCTCCTTCCCATTGCAACTGCAAAGACACTCACCATTAGTTGGATTGGATTCATAATTTATCGGTGCGGATTCAGGATTTCAAGAGGATGAATATAATATAATAAAGGAGTTCGAGGAGGATGAATGTACTATAATAAAGTAGACACACGTGTCATGTATACATGGGAATTCTCACACGGATACATGCAGCTCACACGATTTGTAATGCAGCACGTGTGTGTCTACCTGTTCTGCTTTATAATAATCCAAAGATGGAGGGCACAGATATCAGTCGAGGCCACGTTAAAAGACATATATACACATGTGTTATACATTGCAAATCTCACACGATTTGACATGTAGGACACATGTAGTTTATACGATTTGTCATGCAGCACTTGTGTGTCTGCCTGTTCTACTTCATTATAGTCCAAAGATGGAGGACACAGATATCAGCCGAGGTCAAGTTAAAGGACATATAGACACACGTGTCATATATGACAAATCTCGCACGATTTGACATGTTGGACACATGCAGTTTATACGAATTGTCATGCAACACTTGTGTGTCTGCCTGTTCTACTTCATTATAGTCCAAAGATGGAGGGCACAGATATCAGCCGAGGTCACGTTAAAGGACATATAGACACACGTGTCATACACACAAATCTCACATGATTTGACATGTTGGACACATGCAACTCACACGATTTGTCAGGCAGCATGTGTGTATCTACCTGTTAGATTTTATAGTAATCCAAGATGGAGGACAGAGATATCAACCGAGGCTACATTAGAGGACATATATACACACGTGTCACACATAACAAATCTCATACGATTTGACATGTAGGACACATGCTGCTCACACGATTTTTCATGCAGCACGTGTGTGCCTACCTGTTGTACTTTATAATAGTTCAAAGATGGAGGGTACATATATTAGCCGAAACCACGTTAAAGGACACATGCAGCTCACACATTATGCAATACGTGTGTATCTACCTGTTCTAATTTATAATAGTCCAAAGATGGAGGGCACAAATATCAACCGAGGCCATGTCAAAGGACATATAGACACACGTGT
This sequence comes from Capsicum annuum, assembly GCF_002878395.1. Taxonomy (NCBI): domain Eukaryota; kingdom Viridiplantae; phylum Streptophyta; class Magnoliopsida; order Solanales; family Solanaceae; genus Capsicum; species Capsicum annuum. The sequence goes on along the minus strand of NC_061120.1, from coordinate 219,117,054 downwards.
CATACATGGCAAATCTCACATGATTTGACATGTAGGACACATGCAGCTCACATGATTTGTCATGCAACACGTGTGTGCCTACCTATTCTACTTTATAATATTCCAAAGATGAAGGACACAGATATCAATTGTGGCCACGTTAAAGGACATATAGACACACGATTTGACATGCAGGACACATGCAGCTCACACGTTTTGTCATGCAGCACGTGTGTGCCTACCTGTTCTACTTTATAATATTCCAAAGATGGAGGGCACAGATATCAATTGTGGCCACGTTAAAGGACATATAGACACACGATTTGACGTGTAGGACGCATGCAAGTCACACGATTTGTCATGCGCAACACGTGTGTGCCTATTCGTTCTACTTTATAATAGTCCAAAGATGGTCGATCGGGGGCACAGATATCAACCGAAGCCACATTAAAGAACACGTTTATGTATTATCTCAATATTAAATGTAGCATGATTGTTAGAGAGATTGACATACCTTAATATCATGGCCTCTATTCATTATAGTAGCCGATGAAATTTTGTAATTTGGGGTAAAATGTGGTATACGTTTTGTGACTTTCACAGTTTTATTACGGAAATTAATAGGAGACTGAAATAATCCAGTATCACATATTTTCCAATTAGGTTTAAGTGTACCCCATTTGTATGGTCCCTCTGTTGTTCCCAGCAAGTAAGAGAAGGGTTTCTCATCATCTGAAAAAAAAATAAAAATTGAAGAATATTTGATATGAAAATATAATTCAATAAATGATTGATGAAAGTCTTTTAAAATCGAGGATATATAAGAAACAACCTAAGATAGAGATTAGATCTGCGTATACATCTTATCCTTCCCAGACCCCACTTTGCGGGTATATTGTTGTTGTTGTTGATTGGAAAAAGTTTTAATCAATGTTTTGGTGTCTTCTATGAGGTGCATATTATTATTTAAATAAAATACAAAGAAAAAAATGTCATTACTATATGATTGAGAAAGAAAAATAATGTTAACTAGTAAATGAATATCAAGAAGAAGGAAAAATGTTCATCTCCATATATACTAATACAAATAAAGTTCAAAAATTAGAAAAACATGAAAAAACTTATTGGTTATATTCAAATTCAATTTCAGAAAAAAAAAATTGCAACTAAATTAAATATTATACCAATAAATTTTAGCATGAAAAGACCAAACCACACCTATCGATCGTCAAATTCCTAACTCCGTCATTGATATCAATGAACTCATGTAATATATAAACATAACTTTGTTATTGACCTATTTATGTCTGCATATTTTTTCGACGAAGGGGCATCGATTTAAAACACACATATATAAGATTGGAAATAGGGGAAAATAATACATACCAACTTCATTTTTACCAATAATTTTTAGCATGAAAAGACCAAATCACACTCATCGTCAAATTCCTAACTCCGCCATCGATACGTAATATATAAACATAACTTTATCGACCTATTATGTTTGCATATTTTTTCGATGAAGGATTATCGAATTAAAATAAACATATATACGATTGGTATTAATGGAAATAATACAATCCAATCATTTTTACCAATAATTTTTAGCATGAAAAGATCAAACCACACTCATCATCAAATTCCTAACTCGCCATTGATATCAATAAACTCATGTTATATATAAACATAACTATATCGACCTATTTATGTCTGCATATTTTTTCGACGAAGGGATATCAAATTAAAATACACATATATAACATTGGGATTAATGGAAAATAATACATACCAACTTCATTTTTCACCGCTAATTTTTAGCATGAAAAGACCAAATCACACATAACTCCGCCATTGATACCAATCAACTCTTGTAATATATAAACATAACTTTATCGACCGATTTATGTCTACAAAGGAATATCTAATTAAAATACACATATATAAGACTGGAATTAATGAAAAATAATACATACCAACTTCATTTTTACCACCAGCATTTTTACCAGTAGCATTAGCATTAATACACATTGTGTATGATAAAATGAAGATAAATGAAAGCACAACTGGGAAAAAAATTGTTTTCGCCATGACTAACTGTTGCAATAGGCTGCTCAGCCGGTGGCGATTCCCAGCGGAGCTTGAGCCAGATGACACTTTTAATATAATATAAATTTTTTTGTAATATGAAATTTTATTTACAAAAAAAGGTCCCAGCAATTTAAAAAATGAAAGAGAAAAGTGAAATTTAAATATAAGATTGATGCGTTATTATAGGAATTTGTGGGGAATGTATTGAATTAAAACAAGAATATTAATTAGTTATCATTAATTTTAACGTGTGATAGTTAGTTAGTTTCCATTTTTATTATTATCAGAAGATAAGTTAGTTACATTTATCAATATGATAAGTGATTTTTAATTGTATAAATCTCGTTTGTTTACACCGTCGATATATATTATTGGATATATTTATTAATATTATCATCTATAAATTAAATTTAAATGTATAAACGGAATAAGTTAAATTTTGAGTAAAGCATTATAGTGCCCTCGTGAGCTATGACCAAATTTGTTACGACACACTCCGACTTCACGGGAATCCTATTATCTCCCCGAACTAAGTTTTAGCGTATTTTTGTCAACCTTTTAGCTGACGTAACACCTTTGATGTGGGGCCCATTTTTTGTAATAAAGGTGTCACGTCAGCACAAAATAATGAAAAAAACACTAAAATTGAGTTCAGGAATGTAATAGGATCTCTGTGAAGTTGGAGTTTGTCGTAGCAACTTGAACGATAGTTCGGGAGGTATTGGATGTGTATCTCTTAATTTTTTAATGAACTTAGACGCAATGTTCTGATGCGTGAGCTAAGCATATAAACTCTAGATCGAATGAACACTATTATGAACGAAAACTTGATATTTAAGTGGAGGTAGGTAGACAAACGAAATTGATCCATTATCCATCGAGTTTCGACTATGTAAAATTGTATAATTTAGATTGCAAGGATCATAGGAGATGTAAACCGCACTCGACAAGCCCCATGCACAAGCTCGTGGTTGCTGGATTCAATCCGAGGTCTCCTACCGAGAGACCTACCTCCCAACCACTCAACCATGCGCTTGCCGGCAATAAGAACTTTGAATTGAGAGAAGCTATAAAACAACAATTGGAAGAAAAAATAAAAGAGCAGCCCGGCGCACTAAAGCTCCCGCTATACGCAGGGTCCGAGGAAGGGCCCCACCACAAGGGTGTATTGTACGCAGCCTTACCTTACATTTCTGTCAGAAGCAGTTTCCAAGGCTCCTGATCACATGACAACAACTTTACCGGTTACTCCGATTGGAAGAGAAAATATGAAGAAAAAAAAAAGGTGTGCATTCTATGTTTAGGTACTTAAGATGATCCATAAGTAATAATTTGTATAATCCAAACTATCATAACACTCATTGTGCCATTAACAAGTTGCTAATGAACTAACTCTTATGACATTAGCAAAATCATTCTACATTCCAAGACCAATATCATCGAAACTTCGCTCACTTTCCTCATTACCAGTAGTATGAAACTCGCGTAAATTAACAGATTTTGCTCACTGCAAAACTGTCGACATTGATTGTTGCCGAGCTTTTGAGATTTTCACTAATACGCGTCTGATGCAGATGCCTTCAACTTCTTAGGTGGTGGATTACCTCCAGATAGTATCACATAAGAGTAGAAGCAGAACATTGCAGCACTGAAGAATTTAACAACAAAGTAAACGATAATGTTGCATCTGGTAATGGATACGTGAGAAGAGAGAAAAGAAGACGTTGTAATACCTGATAGCAGCGAAGAAGCCAGTAGGGAACACTTTTCCTGTCTGCATTAACAAAACGAAACAAAAAAACTATTTTAATAATGCAAGTCGGGCAAGAACATAACAGAAGACTTTGGCGATATGAAGACCTACCAGTGAGAAGGTCTGCATGTTTTTCCACAGAAGGGTCACAGCAAGTACTGCAGGACAACATAAGGAGAAACCGAAGAATTAGTGAAAGGAAGATATATTCAGATGTATATGTTTGAATAGACACAATATGTAAAAGTGAATCCACACTCGAACTTGGCCTCACCAAGTTTGAGAGTGCACATCTAGACACTTTAACTTGGTCTCAACTGGCATCTTAACACTCCAACTCGTCCCCACTGTATCTCGTGGACACCCAACGCTGACGTGACACATAAAATTTTTTTTTTTTGACTTGCACCAGGTGTCCGAGACTGTTCGAGCCCCAACTAATCCCGGGGGTGCACAGGCCCTCGGCAAGGAGTTTCCCGCAAGTGCACCACGGCTAATTCAGGGTTTCACCCAGTCCGATGGCCCTCAGAAATTGTTTGCACCCAGTGGGTATCGAACTTGAGACCTTGAAAGGGAGCACCCCAAAGCTCAAGCCAATTACCACCAGGCCAACCCCCGAGGGTTGACGTGACACAAATTTTGGAGTATCTAGATGATCATTTTGTAAGTTGGAGTGTTAAGTGACATAGTGGAGACGAGTTGAGGTACCTAAATGTGCATACTCAAAGTTGGAATGTTTACTTGCCAGTCGTGGCCAAGTTTGAGCGTCTATTTATGTATTATGCCTTCTTTCAAGTAGCAGCAGCATATTTTGACAGGTTAAATGGAAAATGCAGTCAAAATTTTTCATCAAGGAGAAATATTTGCCTTGCAGTCATATAGGTTGAAATTTCATATTACGCCCTTGTTGTTTGATCGTCACACATAGCAGATTGGTAGCTCACAGAGAATCATGTACAATAACGAGAACTTTGCATGCATGAGATCTTCAGAAAAAACATGAGAAACTCCACAATTTAAAAAGTTAGGAAAATTAGCTTTGCTTTGTGATTACACATGTTATATTATGTTTACGTACTGATGTCAACAGCAACAACCTCAAGATCGGTCACAGCAATGTGGAAACCCACGACCCAATAACAATTCAAAGGATCTAAGCACACACCAAGTGAGAGCTTCCTTCTCTCTATCTCTATTAAGCAGTGGCGGACCCAAAATTTAAAGATAGTGGGTGTTTAAAAAATTAAAAAGCTAAGAAAAAATAAAAAATGACCTCAATGAGGTTCGAACCCGAGTCAAGCACCTTAAAATCAACCTAAATGTCAGTGCACCCAATCAACTTTTTGTTAGAGTGGGTACTTTTATATGTTTTATACCTATTTTCGTATATTTTTTATGTAATTATACCTATTCTGCGTTGAGTTTAGTGGGTGCCGGAGCACCCCAAATTATAACGTAGGTCCACCCCAGCTATTAAGCCATCTCTCCAACCCCAAAAGATACAACAACAACAACATACCCAGTTTATTCCCACAAAGTGGGGTATGGGGAGGGTAAGTGTACGGAGTCCATACCACTACCTCAATGTTGAGAGAGAGAGGTTGTTTCCGATAGACCCGCGGCTCAAGACAAAAACAATCTACAAAAGAAATGAATATCCATTTGTTTCAAAATGAGGCTCGAGAAAAAGGAGACAGCTCTCGGAATTGTTTGGCAAATTTACTTTCCCCCTTTCCTTCTTTTCCCTTTTCATTTTAGCAAGAAAAATTGTCCTTATCAGGAGGGAGGAGCTGTGGATGGAAGTGGTACAAATTTGAAGTGAGCTAAAAATAAAAACTAGCATTGGCAACTGAGATGAATATGAAATCAGTTCATAGGCCCATCATATTATGGATGCCATCGTTATTGTATTACGGAGTACTAGATATATCTATGATCACATACAATGTTAAACCTACAAACAGATACAGAAGAGATTACGCAAAAAGGAAGTGTTCCCGGTTCACAACCATTAACATGCTAAAGACTGCCCACCAGCCACAATGAGACTATGCAGAAAAACAATTAGCAATTAACTGAAAGACAACGGCAAATACCTGCTTGACCCAATATGAATGGAAAGTTAGTTTTCCCTTCCCGCCACACCTTCATGCTAATGGCACTGAGAGCCAATAATGAACCTCCGAAAAGAACACCACTGCCTAATGTGGCAGGATTTCTTGAGAATATAAAACCAATAAGTCCCCCCGTGAAAACAAGACCACCTGTGAAGAGAATCAATGAGTTGTTTACAATCAATTGAGTAGTCTAAGAGATTAAAGCACCTTTCTACTGTAGACAAAGATTAAGTCAGATCCGAAGGGTATTCAGCTTGAATGATTTGTCCAAGAAGTAACAGAAGAGAATGTGAAAATGTCAAAGCATTGTGTCTTATGGCTAGTGCTTTTATAGACGTTATGTACAATACAATAGTTTAATGTAGTCTACTGATAGTGCGATAGAATATTGAAACACTTATACATAGATGCGCCTATTTAGAGCATCCACACAAGAAAATGCATAAAACTTACTGCATGTGCACCTAACTTCGGTATAGCCAGAAAAGTGCTGCCCACTCACGCGTGAGGTATACGTTCCAGAAATCCAAGAGCTTGGGTGTAACATGAATAGAGCATGGGACTTTCTGTAGAAAAAGTGACTTTGTGGGCTGTGAATTTCAGGACTTGTCCAACCTTGTCTTGGTCTAGTTATGGACAAGACTCATGAAAACAGATTGGAGAACCACCAAAACAAACACATTGGAGGTTTTTTTCCTGAAGTTATTGTGATTGTACAGAGAGGCTCTTATTCTTTTTGGATCCGAGGCTTTTTTTCTTATAAGTGCGAGAACTTATAGAATAAATGGGAAAAATGCATATATTTGTCTTATGCTACGACTCTTATATATGCTATCAGTGAAGTATTCCTCTCCATCTAAGAAAATGGCATTATTAGTAGAAGAAATGGAAGGAATATTTAAACGACATCAGTTTTGCTGGACACGGGGCTGAATAATGAGCTTAATTCTGGATGCAATGACACGCAGGAGACCCACTAAGCATGGTTAGTTCCTCATAGAATTGAGGGTTTTGCAGGTTAAACAAAATGTATCAAACATATATCCTGATGTTCATAACAGAAATGACAAATGGGAAGTGAACAAATAGGCTTAAATTTCCAATAAAGAACAGACCTCCGCATGACAACTCTTGTCCTAGTCTATGGTCAAGTTTTGTCATGTAGAGGTTAGTAAATCAACTTGAAAAGTTTTACTTTCAACTGACTCTTGGATTTAAGAAAAGGACCAAGATTGAGTCATCATTCGTTGTCAAAGGTCATAAGCGGCACTCTTGACTTGAACATGTTCAGAAAGACTTTAAGGAAATGCACTAAGCTTTCAGTTTAAGAATGGTGGAGAGCATATTATGTTCAGTAACTGACATGTGATGAGTCCTGTAAACTGGCTGAATTCATCAGTCGGCAAGGGATCGAGTTTAAAGATGATGTGGCAAAGAGAAAAAACTGCCACGTGTTTGAACCACGATAAGCATTATGAAGAAAATATAAAATATGGAAAGCCGTGAATAGAGAAGTATTATATGTTCCTCAGCCTTCTCAGACTATGAGATGCTACTTACCAAAGGGAATTCCTAAACAAAAATCATGAATTTTTGCTGCCCTTTTTGGCTCGCTGCTGGTGTTCTCTTGCACTGGCTCATTTATTTCTTTCCCCGCAACGTGTTCTTCTGGTGCAGAATATGAGTTTGAAGAAGTCCCATTAAGTGATTTTGAAGAATCTGTTGCATAACTTAAAGTGGCCCTGCCCTTTAAACTGGATTCATCTGCGCCATGCCCATCACTACTCATAGCAATTACCTGAAATCCATGATAAATGAAGTTTGTCTAAGTGAAGGAAGACAGATTCCACATGGCGATTCACTTCCCTTATAGACCGAAATGTTAGGCAGCATACCAAAAAGGTCAAACTAAAGGAGCAAATATAAAAGAAACGGAAAAAGAGTAAAAGACAGTTATATATTTTGAAGTCAAATACCTAACTATCAGCTAAATGTTCAACTCTGAGTTTGGTTCAGGGAAATACAGAAAGAGAAAGAGCGAAACGGAAAGTAAAAGACTATCTTATAGAACGTGCAACTACTAAAATCAGAAGAACAAAAAGATAACAATTGAGTATAACTTTGTACGGAAGCATCATGGAAGGTCTGATGGTATTGCAGTTGCAGATTTGAGAATCTCAGCTCCCAGAGAGGTTCGCTCCGGCCTAAGATTAGATGTTATATGCTCATTTATAAAGATAAATACAGAAGTAGTTTCAGTCTCCATCTTTCATCTATTTTATGAGCAAAATCATATTCAGAAGTTGAAAGTATGCACCAATCTTCGGCCAAATAAATTATAATCACATCAAAAGCAAGTATGTTATTGGCCAACATCTCAACCAATCAATCAACTATGCCTCAATCACAAACTAGTTGAGGTCGACTTTACAAATCCTGTAAGACCATTCTACTTTATTCGGGCCCAACTTTTTGTGTCCAAACATATGATTTCTGAATATGCCCTCTAAGTTTATCAAGAGGCACTACTTAAAGAAGATAAGTCTCTTAAGATGAAATCTTATTGACCAAAAAAGGAAGAAGACGAAGCTCTAAATGATCACATATTAGATCACGATAAACCTTACACCATATATCAGTGGAGTAAAAAGGTACAAGAGCACTCAACAAACATAGCGACACAAAATCTCTTAAAATTCTTTCCTTTTCCCAGCATAATACCCCAAACAGTTAAGAGGCAGATTCAAGATTCAAGCTTTCTCTTATATATGATAACATTTCACATAATTTCATTTTGCCTTCCTGCTTAAGGCACTAATTCGTATGGAAACCCATATCGCGTTGAATAGAATCTCCTTCTTTGACTTGTGCTATCTCTGGAAAGGAAAGATCTTGCATATAGACAACCGATAGCCGTATACAAACTGAAAAATAAGCAACTACAAAAGCTAGTCTTTTTATGGGGATGGTCTAATTTACTAGTGACAACAAAGTCCTTTGTAATTACCAAGGGGGAAGGAGGATCAACTAGTTCTGTGAGGCACATCACCACTTTTGAGACTATGGGTGTCAACTGACAGTAACATATACGTCAAATAAAATTTCAACTACATATATGAGTCGAGCTCAATGTAGTGGACGCTGTTGGTTAAAAATTTTTGAAAACATTTTCTTAAGGAAAACGAACTCCTTACAAATGAGGAAAACACTTCTCCAACAAAAGTAGGAAAAACAAGTTCGACGAGTGTCATTCCACAAGATTGTCTCCTCCCCACCCTCCAACACAACTCATCTTCACCTCCACCCTCATAGCCCCATCCCTATCCCCCCCCCCCACCTCTACCCCCACCCCACTCCTATAGTACTCGTCCAACAAAATGAGGAAAAGATTTCTTCATTAAAAGTACGGAAAAAAGTTCCACGAGTAGCATTCCATACATTGTGTCCTCCCCACCCTCCAACATACCTCATCTTCACCCCAACCCTCATAGCCCCGTTCCCACCACCCCACACCCACACCCACTCCTATAGGAGTTGTCTAGATTATATACATACAAATATTTATAGGATACAAAGTTTTGCTACGTACCAAACACAAGAAAATAAGTAACATGCTCACTAACTTTCCAACAAAACATTTTTCTTAGCACCAACACACCCAATGATTCAAAACATGTCTTTATAACAAACGATGAACAAATAAGCCTCTGGGTTCCATAAAAATCAATTCTTGATGTCAAAAAAAGGAAAAAAAGATTGTAACAACAACATACAAATTGAAATCTCACAAGTGAGGTCCGGGAAGGGTAAAGTGTACGCAGACCTTACCACTACCTACGGGAAGGTAGAGAGGCTATTTCCAAAAGACCCTCGGCTCAAGAAAAAATAGTCCAAATACAGACGTAATAGAAATAACAGATGGTAACAAAAACAATAAATAGTAGCAAGACTGTAACTACAACAAAACAATATGATAGTCGAAGTACAAGAAACTACAAATAATAACACAAATCAAAGGACAAGAAACTCCAAGAGCAATACAACAACTACTAGTAAGGATGGACAACATGTATTTACAACAAATAACAGCTAAATAAACTTCTGGGGTTCCATCAAAATCAATTCTTGATGTAAAAAAAGTGAAAAAGATTGTACCTTTAGGGGAAAAGTAGAACATGGGTACAATGGTCGACTATGAAACTGTACTAATCCGCCTTTAATTGAAGAGAAACAAGAAAGCTGAGAAGTTGCCAAAGACATAGCTGCTTATTCTGAATATTGAATCTTGATTTGCTTACAAAAATTTCTCAGACAACACAATCAAGAAAACTATGTGTTTTTGAGTTTGATAAAGTCAATGATGTTAGGTACTTATAATTGGTAAAGTTTTGATTTGACTGATGATGTTTCAGCTCTTGTTTTTTGACTATGAAGTAGTAAAATTATTATGAAAAATCAAATTGCTTCTTTAGATCTGTTTTTCCCCTAATTAGGAAAAAAAAAAAAAAAGACAAAATTCCTGACACATTTTTATATGATATTTTATCATATAATTGCAGTTGATGCGTTTCAAAATAATTGCCATGTCTGATTTCATGAAAATCAATTTTATTAATTTATGCATTGATTTGCATCCATGATACCTTAATGTTTAAAATTTTCATCCCACCTAGTCTTTCAAGATATTAATTATGTTTTTTAATGAAATAATTTTATTATTTAAATAAAAAAAATGATAATCTTGATATATAACTCTCATTTTGTTTTAATTTGTTTATTTAATTTTATTATTATGAATATGAAATACACTAAATAAGTTATTGTTATTGATGATAGCATTGACTTGACACAAAAATTTCTTTTAAATAAATTAAATCTTACTCATATCATATACTTACTTTAATTTTATGATCGGACACGTGCCACATGAAAATTAAAATTAAAAAATTAAAAAAAAAAAAAAGGACAGTCTTTTAAACTGAATAAAAGGAAAATTAAAACAGAGGGGAGTATTAAAAAGAAATTAACATAAACTTTTTAAATGTGCTCCTTTATAAAATGAAAAAAAAAAGACCTATAAAGTTATTTATTTTTCTGAAAATTTTGTCCCTTTTTTTTTTTTTTTTTTTTTTAATTTTTTTTTTAAAAAAAAAAAAAAAAAAAAAAAAAAAAAAAAAATTAAAAAAAGCTCCAAAGTAAGCAAGCAAGCAAAAATGCCCTGCTGAACATACCAATGGTGGTGCCCAAGTCACTTCAATTTCTTGGTGGTCGCCTTTCTTTTTACAACTTCTACAAACCCCAGGTAATTTTTTACCTTCTCTATCTTTATTTACATATACACAAGAAATGAACTTTTTTGGAGTTATGTTTTTTTTTTTATGTTTGAACTAAGAAGTCAGTTAGTTTGCTAATTTATGTGTTTTTTTGTGTGTGTGTTAATTGTTATCAGAATGGAATAGCTTGGAGAAGGATGCTGAGTACTTATGCATCTTCAGCAGGTTTTTTTTTTTCTTGTTTAGTTTTATTTTTATGATTGCACAGCTTCAGCTCAATGTGGATAATAGGAGGGTGTGGAAGTCGAGGATTAGGATAGTAGGTTAGTAGGTCGAAAAATTAGGAGAGTAGGATAATAGGAGGATGTGGAGGTTGAGAATTAGGATAGTAGGTTAGTAGGTCGAGAATTAGGAGAGTAGGAT
>NC_061120.1:219104394-219105321 GCF_002878395.1 Capsicum annuum | reverse complement strand
TAGGTTAGTAGGTCGAGAATTAGGAGAGTAGGATGATAGGAGGGTGTGGAGGTTGAGAATTAGGATAGTAGTTTAGTAGGTTCAGAATTAGGAGAGTAGTTTAGTATGTCGAGAATTAGGAGAGTAGGATAATTGGATGGTGTGGAGGTTGAGAATTAAGATAGTAGTTTAGTAGGTCAAGAATTAGGAGAGTAGGGTAATTGGAGGGTGTGGAGGTTTAGTAGGCCGAGCATTAGGAGAGTAGGATGATAGGAGGGTGTAGAGGTTGAGAATTAGGAGAGTAGGATAATTGGAGGGTGTGGAGGTTGAGAATTAGGATAATAGTTTAGGAGGTTGAGAATTAGGATAGTAGGTTAGTAGGTCGAGAATTAGGAGAGTAGGATGATAGGAGGGTGTGGAGGTTTAGAATTAGGATGATAGTTTAGTAGGCTGAGAATTAGGAGAGTAGGATATTTGAAGGGTGTGGAGGTTGAGAATTACTATTGGAAACAACCTCTCTACCTCTTTAGGGGTAGTGGTATGGACTGCGTACACTCTACCCTCCCTAGACCCCACTTTGTGGGAATATACTGGGTTGTTGTTGTTGTTTTTTTTGGAGGTTGAGAATTAGGATAGTAGTTTACAGGTTGAGAATTAAGAGAGTAGGATAATTGGAGGGTGTGGACGTTTAGTAGGCCGAGAATTAGGAGAGTAGGATAATAGGATGGTGTGGAGGTTGAGAATTAGGATAGTAGGTTGAGAATTAAGAGAGTAGGATAATTAGAGGGTGTGGACGTTTAGTAGGCCAAGAATTAGGAGAGTAGGATAATAGGAGGGTGTGGAGGTTGAGAATTAGGATAGTAGGTTAGTAGGTCGAGAATTAGGAGAGTAGGATAATTGCAGGGTGTGGAGGTTGAGAATTAGGATAGTAGTTTAGTAGGTCTAGAA
>NC_061120.1:219082660-219104294 GCF_002878395.1 Capsicum annuum | reverse complement strand
AGGTTTGGAGAGTAGGATAATAGGAGGGTGTGGACGTTTAGTAGGTCAAGAATTAGGAGAGTAGGATAATAGGAGGGTGTGGAGGTTGAGAATTAGGATAGTAGGTTAGTAGATCGAGAATTAGGAGTGTAGGATAATAGGAGGGTGTCAACAACAACAAACCCAGTGTATTCCTACATAGTGAGGTCTGGGGAGGGTAAGATGTACGCAGTCCATACCACTACTCCCGGGGAAGTAGCAAGTAGGTTTGGAGAGTAGGATAATAGGAGGGTGTGGACGTTTAGTAAGTCGAGAATTAGGAGAGTAGGATAATTGCAGGGTGTAGAGGTTGAGAATTAGGATAGTAGTTTAGTAGGTCGAGAATTAGGAGAGTAGGATAATAGGAGGATGTGGAGGTCGAGAATTAGGATAGTAGGTTTGTAGGTCGAGAATTAGGAGAGTAGGATAATTAGAGGGTGTGGAGGTTGAGAATTAGGATTGCATTTTAGTAGGCAGTTTGAGTGTTTTTCTTTTTCGTATTCTTGGAGTATTAGTTTTAGTCTTGTATTTTTATGTATTCTTAGATTTTTATTTCTATTGGTTGTTTTCCTCCCGTTGATTATTGTATCTTCTTGTTTGTTGTTGTTGTTGTTGTTTTCGTTTGTTTTGAACCAAGAGTCTATTGGAAACAGCCTATCTTCCTTTTTATGAAGGGGTGAGGTTTGCGTACACACTACCATCCCTAGATCACGTTCGTGGGATTACACTGGATATGTTGTTGTAGTTTAATTTTTATGACTGTAAAGTTCAAATCTTTTTCTTTTTTGTCTTAAAAAAGTTTGGATCTTCTTTTTTTGTGTGGATGTGAGGGTTGGTATAAATGCTCGTTTGCAAGTTGTTAGTTGTTTGGTGCTTCTGTGTTATAACATCTTTATCTAGTTTTTCAATCTCTATGATGGCTGAATTTTGCTGTACTTTGTTGCTAGGCTAGAATCTTATAGAAGCTTTCCCCCCCTTGAGAGGATTTGAGAGTATTACATAGAAGAACGGCTCCACAGATGTATCTTGTTTCCTGATTAGTCAAAGAATAAAAGACGGTAACTTGTAGACAACAACAACAACATACCTGGTGTAATCACACAAGTGGGGCTTGGGGAGTGTATTGAGTATGCAAACCTTACTTGTGCATCGTAGAGATAGAGATGTTGTTTCCGATAAACCCTCAGATTAAAATAAGACATTTCAGTGACGTAGCTTGCTCACGTATCTACAACTTTGCTTGGTGAAATATGTTTTGCATTTACTAATTGTGTGATATTATTCTATATGTTTGAACGTAGTATCAAACATAATACTTGTTGAGGTAAAGATTTTAGTATACTTGCAAAGCAAAGAACAATTTGGCCGAACATTTGACAAAAAGGGTGATAGGATGAGATTACCTTCTCAATTAGTGACTATATGTATAATAATGCTCTGTTATCTGTTGGAAATCCAATAGCTTGTCTTCAACATACAGTCGTTAGGTTGGAGCAACCTATTGGTGTTAAACTGCCGGAAGTCTTCTTGTGGTTTCATCCTTTATCATACAAGTATCTTTAACTAGATAACTCCAACCTTGTTATCTATTGAAATCTTCAGAAGGCGAATTTGATGAAATCCGAGATGACACCAAAACATCAGAGAAAGAGAAAGCCACCGCACTGCATTCGGCCCTCTCACAGCTTAAAGGTGATTTTTGCAAAGAATCAATGTTGTCCTTGCAGCGCTTCTTTGGTTCTAGACGGACTCCTGTAATACCTACAGGATCATTGAGGCTTGATCTAGCACTTGGGGTTGGAGGACTACCCAAGGTGATTTTATATTAAGTTATTACGTTAAATGTGTTTATTCCAACCGTAGATGTGTAATTAACGCCAGTGGTAAAAATGGGGTCTTCATGTGGTTCTGACGTGTGTTGTCTAAATTTTGTAATCCCAAACAAGTAATGGCTGATTCTGTATCAGCAAAGGGCCATGGATGTTTGATCTCTTGAAATTAGTTTGTTGATAGGGTTCACGTTTAATTTTTTTTGTAGGAGGAGGATTAGGAAAAGTGTAGCATCTTAACTTATACCTGTATTTGGTTTATATTTCGGCTGCATTTCTCAACCGACTAGTTTATGGTTGCATCCCATTAGAAGTGTTCTTTTAAAGGTTTAAAATGGCATAATTTCCAAGTATAATTATGTGTATAGCATTGTCCTTCTTTTCTTCCGTGAGGCTGCACCAAATGGATATATGTCATTGAACAATAGGAATTGACGCTATGCTTTACCAAAGTGCCATTTGTAGTTTCAGAAGATGCTCAGTTATAAAATTATGATTTCAGTGCTTGTTGCTTCTCTGAATTAGTATATTTCCTTATGTGTTTTGAATTTGTATTTATCTGTATAATGATTTTAGTGCCCGTTGCTTCTCTGAATCGAATTATCGATACTCTTCCCGTCGTAAGGATATTGCTGGAATTAACAGTGGCAGTACATTTGAATTTCCTTCTGAAGGGAAGAATTGTTGAAATTTATGGACAAGAAGCATCTGGGAAGACAACACTTGCCCTTCATGTAATTAGAGAGGCTCAAAAGCTTGGAGGTGAAAAATATACTGACCTTTTACTGTTCACTTAATGCTTCTCTAGATTATTGCTTTTATTTGAATAAAAGGAGCAGAAATATTATCCTTGCCAGTTGGATATACACCTATCTTTTTTCTTTTGCATAGGTGTCATGGCTGTAACTTTTTCGAGTTTATATAAATGAGCATATTAGATTGCTTAGAAATGGATAAAGTGCTTCTATAATTGTTTTATATCTCGGGAAACTCTGAAAAGATGTTTTATTCTGATCTTGTTCTTCAATTTTGATTAGAGAACAATGAGTTCTTCTTTATTCTAGTTTGACGTAAAAAGTGATTGTTAGTCTTAGTGATGGCTAAGGCATACTTAAGCATTGAAACAAAATGCAGCGTAGGATGATCGGTAAAAAAACTTTGGACAGTCATGATACTAAACAAGTTGATCTTCAGATGTACTCATGGACATTGTACAGTCCTCTATTCTTTCGGATAAGACTACTCTAGAGAAATAAATGAAAAGTAAACAAGAAAGTGGTTCTAGCTCTCGAAGGTAAAGATAATTCACCTTTTGGAAGGAACATTTCAATGTTTATCATGAGATAATGCTATCCAGAATTATCAAGTTGAAATCTTTATGGCAGTTTCAGTATTTCCTTCCTCTATAATTTTCAAATTTGTTTCCTCTCATCATATTTCTTTTGGACCGACAGGTTATTGTGCATATCTGGATGTCGAAAATGGAATGAACCCCTCCGTCGCTGAAGCAATAGGGGTTAATGTAGAGAATCTGCTTATTTCACAGCCAGATTCTGCTGAGAACTTGCTGAGTATTGTCAATACCCTGACAAAAAGTGGATCCATGGATGTAATCGTGGTTGATAGTGTAAGTGCTTCACCTTTATAATTCAAGGCCGATTCTTTTGCTACAAGAAATTCAAGGCTGATCATCGTTCCCTTTTATAAATGACCAACCGTCTTTGCGTCTGAAAGTTTTGAATTCTTATTTCCTTTTAACAGGTGGCAGCTCTTGTTCCCCAACTTGAGCTTGATGCTACGTTATGTGACTCTCCTAAAGGCTTGCAGTCAAAGATTATGACACAAGCACTACGTAAAATTCATTATTCGTTATGCAACTCTAGCACACTAATTATTTTCATTAATCAGGTCTGATCTGGTTACTAGAACACATTATACATTATAATCTACTTTTTGATACAGCTGGCATGCTGATCTGACCTATATTTAGGTAAGAAGATCTAACAAAGGATTAGTTCGAGGCATCGGGTGTATGGAAGAAGTAACTTGTGGTGGAAATGCTTTGCCTTTTTATGCTGCCGTACGACTTAGAACAATTAGAAAACAATTGCTTACGACCAGGGATAAGGTAGATATTGCATGTTTCTGACTCGTTGATTCGTGCCTTCAGAAATATATTTTATTAAACTATTATGATAATTATCCTATATGGGCTTCCAAATTCTAAAACTTGCTTAGTTTGTTTCTTAAATGTTATTACAATCTAAATTCTCGATGTCACGATTCTTCAGAAGGTTGTATGAATAATATCTGAATCTGTCACTCCGTTCTCTTTCTTTGGAGCATGAGGAGGAGAATATGATATTTCCCAACTGACTTCTTAAACTTATCACAAACATAATTGGCCAAATAAACATCTGAAGTCACCATGGCAAAAATCTGTCATTTAAGTTGTGCGTTGGACCAAGACATGTACGTGCTATTTGTTGTAGAGAAGATACGAAACTACTTCATTACTGTACTACTCCCTCTAAAGAGCTTGAGCTCTCTTTTCTGTTCTCTTGTACGAATAATCTGGCAATGTCTGCATTGATAATCCTTATTTAATAATATTCACCCCAGCGTCAAAGTTAAAAAAGAGCTCTTTACCCGCTTTTCTTTGTTTTGCTTATTCCCTTTATTTTCAGATGGACTAGTCTGAGATGAGTTTCACGTTGTTTTTTCACTGGTTTATTAATTATCTTTTGAGTACTTAAGTGCTTGCTTGAAATGTTTTCCAGATTACTGGTCTTGGGATCTGTGTAAAGGTGGTTAAAAATAAGCTAGCTCCTGCGTCAACAGAAGCTGAACTGAAGATACAGTACGGCAGAGGCTTTTCCATTGAATCTGAGGTTTTGGAATTGGCTTGTGAACATGAAGTTATTCTGAAAGGAGGTGGGAGCTACTTCATAGATGGACAGGTTTTAAATAGTAGACAGGACGCTGAAGATTATCTAGCTTCCAACGGTGACATTTTATCAAAGATAGTTGAAACTTTAAGAGATCAGTTGTTCATGAACATTAATGGAGAAAAGAAAAGTGATTAGATAGTCATTTTCTGGTCTAAATCAACTCTTAAGATTTGTGTTGCCTCCTCCTGCAACTTTCTAAAGCCCTTTGAAGGAAAGCCGTCTCCATGAACAGAAGCAAATGGGAGTTTATGTCCTCTATCAGGCATCTGCAATCTCAAATCATGCTACTCAAGTAACCTGCTTATCGACTTCCTTCTGCTACTGTCTGCAAGGTATGCTTATACTTGAGACTCGACTTCTACTGATGGTGGACATACAAATCTTCAGGCTTTGGCCATTGCAAATGATGGTTGGAGCAATTACTGTGTCCTTATAGAATGTTAGCATTTCTGATATTTCTTGTTCAATTGTCATTATCTTGCCGATGGCGTTATGTTCCAAAGGTTTACAAATTTGTAGCCTGTGATATCTGTCAAGCTCTGTTGAGAACATTGTGCCTCTCATGTGTTATTCTGTTACATTGGATGTAGCATAGATTGTGGAAGTTGGAGTAAATTTGCTCTTTATCTTCTTGACATTTCCGCTATAAAAGGGAAAATCAAACAACAATTCTTCCTCCAATATGCTCAACTCTGAAGCACCCAAGACAAAAAAATCAATAAATAAATAAATAACACAAGGGTAAACAAATGGGGAAAGGGAGGAAACATTGAGCTATATACACATTGTGGTAAGTCTATGGAAATGTTGAAACCAGTAATCAAAGATGGGCACTAGCTCCATTTTTCAAAATTGTTTCCATATCCAGAAGTAGTGCTGCAGATCTCTGAGTTTCTGCTTTCCTTTGCTGGAAGTACTCCATAAATAAGTCAATAATGAACGACACAACACTCATCTTTGGTGGACTTACGCGGTACTTGTGCTAGTAGGAAGTTAGTGAAATAGTTTAGTTGAGTTATCTGCTAGTGGTTCTGCTCATTCTGGGACTGTCGTACATTTCACCATTAGATGATCTCCAAGAAGAAATCTTGAGGTTATAAGGAGAATGTTGTCCAGACAAAGTCTCGCGTAACCTTAAGTGTTGCCTTGGTATGCTCATCGAGCTTGTTTTTGCCTTCGCAGATTCTGTAGCAGCCATGTAAGTAGGAAATATAGGAGAACTTGGTAAAGAGTTAACACCAGTATGCGATTTTCGTTTTACATTAGAAAATGATCTTCTTGGAAGTGAAGAAGGAGAATGTAGGTCCTCAATGCAATCTGCTCTGTGCGTTTTTCTCACTTTAAGTTGTGCCATCTGATTCATGTTATCTAGATGAACATTTGAGTCTGCAAATGATCTCAACTTCTCAAACAATCCTGCTTTTCTTGGTACCTCGAGTTCTGCCAATTGATCAAACCTGCAGCTTCTTCTGTTTTGCTTGCTGGTTAATACATCTCGTAGAGTTTGTTCATTTCTTCTCTCCTATAATCATTCATAAAAAGTGAGATTAGAAATCTAGAAAGTAAGGCAGACTACCTACTACAACATGTTAAAATACGTTGATAGTGTAATAATTGCCTTGTCTATATCGATAAGTAACCTCCTACTTTTATAACGATTGAAAGAATGCAAGTGCAGATGAAGTTACCCGATGTGAAAATGAGTATCTCATCAAATGCTCTCTTCTGTCAATGAGTTCTTCTCTTTTTGACGACAAGGCTTCACTGTCTGAAGCCAAGTTGATATTCCAAGTCCTAAGGCTCTTGCATTTAAGCTGCGCGCCAACAACCAAAACCATATTACAGTTGTAAAAACTAGATAAATCTCATCATTTTGGAATGCAAGGTAGGACTGCGTACAATAGACCCTTGTGGTCGGGCCCTTCCCCGTACCCTGCGCATAGCGGGAGCTCTAGTGAACCGGGATGCCCTTTTCTTCTCATTTTGGAGGTCCAAACCACAACGGTCATAGTTGAACCAATGTTTGGAACCTTAACTAGACAAAAGCTGAATGATTTCACTTACCTTTAGTTCTTTGGATTTCATAATTTCCCTTGGACTATTAATGTGTTTCTTGTCATTATTGTCATGATAATCTTCAGAAGTAGGGAGTTTAATTTGATAAACTCTTGTTTTTGACTTTTGATGAAGAGGCAACATGTACTTCAATTCGGCAATGAGTCTTTTTCTCACAATTTCACCTCTAATCACTGCTTGAAGCTTCACAAGACCCTTTAGAGCACTTAATGCTTTCCTGGCCTGCGCGACATATCACGAGGTCAGAGATCAGACACCAGTTCATTTCAGCGAAGGTCAGAAAATATTTCGAGAAGTAAAAAGAAAAAGCATAAGTAGCCTTAAACACAACAAAAATACTTAGAGATATGCCTTGCTGTATAAGAGAAAGAGTTTGATATGCGGAGAGGGATTTCCAACGACAAAATACTTTTCTCCCCAACCGAGGTGATAGACTACCTTATGGCCGATGTGATTAACAGACAAACGGCAAAACAGTGCAACCTTAGGATTGAGCCTCATAATAAGTAGTTAAGGGCAGCCCGGTGCACTAAAGCTCCCGCTATGCGCGGGTCCGGGGAAGGGTCCCACCACAAGGGTGTATTGTACGCAGCCTTACCTTGCACTTCTGCCGGAGGCTGTTTCCAAAGGCTTGTACCCGTGATTAGTTGTGCTCCTTTAATAAGAGGAGAAAGGGGCTGGCCTCTTTTCTGTACCAATCCTTATTTCGTTATCCTTTTTTTTTGAGGTGGGGGAGGGGGGCTTTTAGTCTAACAGTCACAGGTCACGTCCTGCTATATCCAAACCTACCTCAAACTTGTTTAGGCGACTTCGCCTTCTAAGTTACAACATACTACTTGAATCATCAACAAAGTACTTGAATAATATTGAAACTTATTAGTCTCACAACAATTGGGTGCATGAAGATCTTCATTATAGCATTAACTGCGGTTTGATTGTGGTGAATTACTAACTAATTTTCAACTTTCTGCATTTAAATGCATGTCTGCAACAAGCTCACAATGAAACTGTATGAGTGAAAAACTAGATACACTATGCATTATGGAAAGTTCAAGAGCAAGTAGAAAGGATGCCTCACCAGGTGAGATCGATAAGCGCTTTGGATTCTAATGGCAGCTTGTTTACGTTTCCTTTTGAATTCATGTGGAGCATTCGTTAGACGGATAACATCAGCAGCAGCATTTGCAGCAGCTACAGCAGCCTCAGCAGCTGCTGCTGTTGCTATAGCAACTGCAAAAGCGTGCTTCCGTTGCTGTTCTTTCGCCTCAGATAACGTTTGCTCAGGTGCCGATGTTATGGCAGGACATTTCCTCAACTTGAACCTTCTAAACAGGCAACATTTCCATCTCTTTGCTTTCTGTTAGATTTTTCCATGATTTCCTGTTTAGTATATCCAAAGATTTACTCACTACTAAGCATGCCTATGTTGCTCGGACTCTTCAAAAATATCATCCGGTGCGTGTCGGATCCTTCAAAGATAGTACATCTTTGGAGGATCACAAGGGGTGCGCCAACATTTTTGAAGAGTCCAAGCAACTTAAAAGCATGCACAACAGAATGTTGAAATTCAAACCTTTTGATCAACTGTTGGTTCTATCTCAGAAATGAAAAATCTCTTGACAAAGACAAACCAATTTCTTCTCTTTCCCATTTTAGAAATTCATCATGAGTCCTTCACCAAACAAACAGATCTTAACAAACACCTGCCAACTAAACAGAGGCATTTCTATTACAACATGCAGTGGCGAAGCTAGAAATTTTGCTAAGAGTGTTCAAAATGTTAGTATGTATCTTTTAAAAGTTGTTTTCAACCTGTGTACATAGTGTTATTTCAATATGAACAATATAGTTTTTCGATGAAGAGTGTTCGAGTGACCACCCTTGAGTCAATGTAGCAACGACCCTGACGACATGAAAACAAGAACCACCTCAATAGGAAGCATGGTGCCCAAAGCATCCCCCGTAATATAAGCAAATTGGCGCGCGAGGAGAAGATTGCCTAAGTCTTTACAAGCAAACCATCCGTCCATTCTCCGATCAATGTGGGATTCTAACACCCCCTTCACGCAATACTAGCAAACATTAGTCCATTCTCCAATCAATGTGGAATTCTAACACCCCCTTCACGCTCATGCCAACTAGCAGTGGCGGAGCCACGTTTGCTCGAACCCCCTTCGACGGAAAATTCTACCGTTTCTATACTATTTTTACATGGTTTAAAATATTTTTTATGTATATATAGTAGATATTGAACCCCCTTCGATTAATTCGTATATATACTTTTGAACTCCCTCAATGAAAATCTTGGTTGTGCCACTACCAACTGGAGCGCCAATCGGAAGCCCAAATCGGGATGGGCCCGACTCTAATACCATTTAAAGTAGGAAAAAATACATAAAGTAGCATACTTAAGTATTAAATTACAAAAAATAACAATACTTTTATCAAATTATATTTTGTAGCATATGTATTTGTATGCATTTGTATTTTTGTAGCAACAGTTTGCAAAAATATAAAATATATATCGATCATAAGGGCAGTAAAAATCATATGTATTTTTATTTTTATAGCAATAATTTGCAAAAATATAAAATACAACTTGCGATATTATGTAATTATGATAACTCAACCTAAAAAGTTACCACAAAACTGTGTCACATCAGCTAAATTCTTGGAATCATATATCATATAATATAAGTAATCAGAAAACATTAAACACATACCTAAAGTAGCTGAAATAAAGGGTGACTAAAAAAGATCAATATGAATTAAGGAGCATGCAAAATTTGCCACTGATTCTTGAATAACACATAAATGTTGTATAGTTCCATGTGACTTCATTTTCTCCTCTAATACATGTCTATTTATATCCAATGAAAAACAATGACCTCACTTGTACTTTGAAAAGCACACCATGTGCCATTGAGTTTATGAAATATTGAAGAGTGAAAAAAGTTATTACCTTTTAGACAAAAGTTGCTAAGGAAAAAACAATTGATGTTTCAATTATGTTTTAGTACTTTTGGAGGTGACTTGTTGGAAGTCTCTTTAACCTCATATCATATATTAAAGGGCCCTCTTCTTAAAAATCGAATCCATCGATAAATCGAACCAATAAAAATGCTATTAGGTTATTGGGTTAACAGTTTTTTATTGATTTTATAAAAAAATTTATTGGGTAAACGATTCGATTTCGGTTTTAGCTTATTGGGTTATCGGTTAAACCGATAACTCAATAAGGATACACTAAATTACTGTTTTACCTCTATTTGTGTTATACACACACACACACACACATATATATATATTATATACACTACTTATTCACAATTCAGAGATTCACAAAGTATTAATTTATTCAGGGCAATAAAGGCACAATACAAAGCACGAGTATTGTCGTATTGGAAAACTTGAAGCATTTAGTAGCTTCCAACAATTAGGATTCAGTTTTTTTCCAAACTAACATTAATTTCAAGTTTGAAGGTTGTTGTAAACTAAAACGCATTGCGTATGATTTTGGCGGCAATTAAGATTTCTTTTTTTTTTTTATGTTAGTTGTTACTATTTCTATTTTAGGAGTATTTTCTTATTGGTTAAATCGAAAACCGAATCGTTAAGGACAAAAATCGATAAACCGAAAAGAAAACATCTTATTGGTTGGTTATTGGTTTTGCATATTTAAAAACTGATAAACCGAACCAATAACACATAAAACCAAACCAAATCGATTGATGCACCCCCCTACCTATCCCCCTCTCATTTGATAAGAGCAATAAAGAATAACTAATCGCAAAATTAATTTTAGGATAAGCTAATCGCATGTTTGGTTGGAATAAGATGCATGGGATGAGTTATCCCACGATTGTTGTGTTATTTTTATCTCACGTCCTTAAGAGTGCGATAACTAATTCTGAGATAGTTAATGTCAGGATAAATGATCTCGAGATAACTTGTTTCGGAACAAATGACCCTAACTGTCATTTTCCAAACTGTGAACTGACATTCAAATGTCTCTTTCTGCTCTGAATTTACTCATTTAACCTGAGAATTTACTTTGTACATTCAATAGCCAATAGAATTTGATTTGGTGGTTTTTGTATTTTTCCTTCTTTAGTGTTCCTTTTCTAGGAGATTGTGTCAACCAAGTATACACTCATGGGAGCCGGATTAAATTTGGATTCAGATCGAAAGTTTTGATCCACATCGAGTATAAAACGCTTCATAATAAAAGTGATTTTGTACTTACCATTCAAACCAGAACCTCTGATAAAAGAATGAAATTATGTTGTGAAAGATGCCTAGAATCACCATTTTTTCCTAGTTCATTGCCAGTGCCGGCTTTACCTCTTTCGAAAAAAGGCAACCGTTTAAGGCCCCCAAATTTGATAGGCTTCAATTTATTTATTTATAGCTATAATAGCTTATAGGCTTTTAATAAAAAAAAATATTAAATATTATTTATAAAAAAAATAAACTTATGATATAAAAGTATGAAATTATAGAAGAATTTTGATGTGTTTAAAGTATGTATCAAGAAAAATTAAATGCATTAGTTATATTAATGGAAAAAAATATATTAGAAGAAATCGACTATAATATTTATAATTTTGCATCTCAGAATTTAAAATATAGACTTTATAAAAAAAATAATCATAAAAATTTAAGTTCTCCGTTTGATTTTCGTCTTAGGCCATCGATTTGCTTGAGTCGGCCGCCCTGTTCATTGCTAGTCTTGAAAATAGGCCATTGGAATAAAAACTTTTTAGGCATAACATATAAGCAACAACAATAACAACATAGTGCGGTCTGTGGAGGGTAAAACGTACACAGTTCATACCATTACTTTCAAAAAAGTAGAGAGGTTGTTTCTGATAGACCCCGGTGTATGTTGTTTAATCTGACCTAAGCTAGCATCTATGTCCTTCACCTTTGGATGTGCACGAGAATACACTTAAACTTATATAAAATTGAACAAGTAAACACACACGTCCTATGTTACATCTACATAACAATTCTTACTTTGTCAAATGCTCAATTAAATATCCTTCATTAAAAATTTATATTATATATACATCAAAATATAAATATATTATTTGTATATATATATATTAAATTTTGAACACCCTTAACCGTTTTGCTATTTGGCCACCTATTTTGGGTCATCTTATAATAAACCATGTGAATATCTATCCAACTTTTGACTCTCAAAGTTGTCAAAATATTTTTTATATATTCTTTTTGCCTTTTAGGCCCTAGCAGAAAATGTTTAATTTGGAAAATAAAAAAGCATTAGCAGCTACGTCTCAATCTCAAATAATTCGAGATCAATTCATTTCATAGAGCAATATTATGCAAATAGAAATAAAAAACATTAGCAACCCTCTATATCTTTTTTTTTATATATATTATTGAAATTGAATAGTTTTATACGAGCAACCAGCCTATCGCTATTTTATTCTTTATTCAAACTTAAGATCGATAATATGAACAAAAATTCTAATAAGAGGCACTTTCTCGTTATCGTCCCAATACAAATATCGAAGACCGAATTGAAAACTAATTTAGAAAAGATAAAAAGAATCTAAGCATGGATTTGAGACGCAGAAAGTTACAAATACAGAAATATTTTAAATAATAAATATAGTATTAATGACATTATTTTAACTAAAAATAAGAAAAAGTAGTATGATTACTTATAATAAGTTGTGGTTGTACTTATGATAGGTCCCCTATCTGAGTCTGTCTACAACAAAGCACCAAATATTCTTTGCTTTTTAATACATTAGTACAATTCTGATTAATGATATTTTCTTGATTTTGATGAATGAAATTGAACCATCAAACATATATAGATCAACTTGATAAAGTAAAACAATGCATAAGATTTTTGAAATTTTTGAAAAATGATTTAAGTTGTAATACATCTTGAGGGGCATAAGATTTGTTATTTTCCGGGTACAATCTGTATTTACTACGTGAACTTCAAACATCCGTCATCCGCGCATGCTTGGGTGCGTCTGCAGATGGAGAAAATTTTTCTATTGAATTTTTGGATTAAAACATCACTAATTATCAAGTTTCAATTGTGTTTTATCCAATAAGATAATCTCTTGATCGATCATTTGCCAAAACCAAAGCCAAGCGATGACGACGACAGCACGACACTTGTCTTATTCTTGCCTCACTATCCACATGATGGAGTGTTTCTATACGTAAACACTAATGTGGAAATTTTTCATTCACATTTGCCCTTAGAATCCACCAAGATTAAGGCTACTTATTAGATGGTTAAGAAATTGTTTTTCTACCTCACCCAGGAAAAATGGAATATATTTTCTACTCATTTACAAAATACCTGGAAATATATGAAAAATTCTTGGCACAATAGATAAACGCGCTTTAACTTGGTGTAGGCACTTAAACTTGTATAAAGTTGAATGGTATTCAGATGATCTTGATCACCTTACTTGATAAAGCAAGGTTGTGAATTATTAGCTGCAACTTAAACTATTGAAGCAATGTCTAACTTGGTTCACCATTGAGCAGATATGTTTGTCGGGATAGAGAGACTGTTTCTGATAGACCTCGACTCCTGTATGCTGAATATGTTAGTACTTGCTCATGATCTGGGATTGGGATTTATCGTAAAATAGGTTTGCGTAAACGTTAAGCAAAGCAAGAAGGTAGCTGCAAGTAATGCTAGAGCAGTCCATGGACTCCGAAAGTAAGTGTGTATCAGCTCAGCTATCCATGTTTTCGCTTTGTTATTGTAGTGTTCTTGAATTTTTTCCTTCACGTTGTAGAAAATGTGTGCGTTGTTCACTCCATATGTGTTGATCTCTTTATACATTCTTGCCACTTCCTCATCGCTACCAAGCATGTTGAATAGTATTTGTTTCTCGCGTAGTTCTTTGACATCCATTGGGCTCTCGATTAGTGATTTCATGAAGTACACGTATGATGTCACAGCACGATCAGTTACAGTATTTGGACACATCTCGTAGGCTATCATGTTCAAGAAGAATGCTTTCGTGTAGATAGAAACATACCAGGTTGGAAGTACAAGTTGCCCATAGAAGTATCGTGATTTGAACTTTATGTCCTTCAGTGAATGAGTGCAGCTAGGCTTGAAGTAAATACCTTTCGCTTTGAGATCTGTCACTGAACGAAAGGAGTGTATGTAACTTTTCATGTTAACGCGATCATTGCTGATACTTTTCTTCCTTTTTAGCCATTGAGGTGTGCACGTACGATGAAAGTTCCTGACTTCACTCTGTTGTGATACAAGCCGTGTTCTAAATGCTTCGAGAAGATGGAGAGGCTCTTCTACATGGTTGTAACTCATTTCTCCTTTCTGTTCATAATCACCGAATAGGGTGAAATTCAAGAACATCTCGAGTAATTCTTCTCCTTCATCTTTGTCATATCGTAAGCTGATCAAGAGCTTCAGGATCCAAAAAGGGATTTGGTTCTCAAGCAAAAACATGTCGCGAACAGTTGTTGATAACGCCAACATTCCAAGATGGTGCCTGGTGGTTCTGAGTTTGTTATACCTGTCCGATGTGCTGAGCTCGATGTGGTTGATAATAAAGCAGGCATCAAGAAGCATCATTAAAGTAAATTCATGATCATTGTACTTGTCTGTAGAGCCATCGACATAACAACTTCTTGCATTGTCAACAACTTCTAGTATCTTGTTATAGAAATAAGCTACGTCTTTGCTGCTACCGGAAACAAACATTTCAAGGGCTATATGCTTGAAGTCCTCCGCTAGCTGCAGCTCCGGCTTACCATGATGGTAAGGTCCTAATGAAACTACTTTCGGATCATACTCGTGCCTGTTGTATTCATCCATCTTCAATAGAGGTAGAACTTTCTGTATTCGCCTTCTCCACGAGTATGTATAACCTCTTCTTGGCATAGATTCTGCTTGCAAGATTGGATCAGCTATGACAGTAATATTCACTATTTCATTCCCATCTGTTGTACATGATGCTACTTCACCATCACTATATGCTTGATCATCTGTTTTTTTATCAATATCAGCAAATAAGTCCTCTTGTTGTCCTGTATGTCCTTCCATTGTTTGGGTGTTTTTGGCTTTTGAGGTAGTAAAAGACTTCCTTTTTTCTTGTGTGGTTTTGCTAGTGAGTGTGGAACTCCATATATATGTATTTTGAAGATTTTGAACACTGGGGCACCCGAGGGTGTGGGCTAGTGGTCAACGACGTGGGTTGAGTATCATGAGGTCTCACGTTCAATTCCCAGCAATGACATAAACTAGGTGATTTCTTTCCATTTGTTCCTGGTACCTTTTGCTGGTCGGAGATGGCAGGTATTCATTGGAATTAGTCGAGGTGCACAAGCTACCTGTTGCTGGTGCGAAATGGCAAGTATCCATCGGAATTAGTCGAGGTGCACAAGCTGACCCAGACACAACGGTTATTAAAAAAAGGGCACATTACTTGATACCTGTTGCTGGTGGGAGATGGCAGGTATCCATTGAAATTAGTCAAGGTGCACAAGCTGACCCAGACATAATAGTTATTAAAGCAACTGGTAGGAGGGGTACTTGTTGCTGGTGGGAGATAGCAGGTATCCATCGGAATTAGTCGAGGTGCACAAGCTAGCCTAGACATAACGGTTATTAAGAAAAAGGCACATTACCTGGTATTTGTTTCTGGTTGGAGGTGGCAAATATCCCGTGGAATTAGTCGAGGTGCACGAGTTGGCTCGAACACCACGATTATTAAAAAAAACAATGGCAAACAAGTTTAGGAACTTGAAAAAGTCTAGGGACTTAAAGAATGTCAAACTACAAAGTAGCCTACCATGTAGTTGTTTTTTAATTCACAAGAATATTGAAGAAGATTTAGTAGTTGTCAGTCAATGGTTTTCCACATCTTCATTCGAGAGCGACTAATACAGATTCCCGATGTATAAGGCTTATTTAAGGGGGAAATCGCGAGTAATACAGATTCGCGTTGTGTAAGGCCTATTTAAGAAGGAAATCCCCCTATAACAAGAGTTTTTCCGTATGTAGAACTCGAATCCAAGACCACTGGTCCTATCCATCCCAAACTACTCTTATTGCTATCAATTCTAATGTTCCTTTATAACTTTCTCCAGTCAATTGTTTATATATGGAGTCCCTATCTCATGTAGGATTATAACTTCCTCTAGTCTTAATCATGAAATTTGATTATTTAAACCATGAACTACTTGCCAATTTAGAATGATTTCCTTTAATCAATTATTTTTTATGCTAATAGTAGAAACCTGATTCACACAAAATTCCTCTGATTGATTTTACAATATAATATCTTTTTTATGTCAATGTTCTATTGATAATTAATAAAAAAATGGACAATGTTCACATGAAGCAAACCAGAATTTTCAATAGGTTATGCTGATTTTATACTTAAAAAATAGGGGAAAATGATGTAGGACATTACCTATTTGTTTTACTTGGTCTGATTTAACAATATAATTTAGAGCAAGTCCAATTATATTACAATATTGTGTTACAGGCAAAGCACTATATGTTGCCTCTCATACAAAATTAAGTGGTCCAGCAAAAATATTACTACCAGAAATTAAGAATTACATTTTAATCAATATATAATAGAAAAAGAAAAAGAAGGGAGCTTTGGAGAATATCAATGTGGTGTATGTCACGAATTCAAGCCGTAAAAATCAACTGTTGATGTATGTGTCATAGACAATTCATGTGATGCGTACTCACATGTTCGAGCTATAAAAATAGATTGTGTCATAGACAATCCCATATGATGTGTAGTCTACCAAATCAAAAATATGTGTTTGCAAGTTGCATACCCCCAACTCTCATGAGTACACATAGGTTATGTTGTTCGGACTCTCTAAAAGATGTCAGATGCGTGTTTGATCGGCCTCGGCCAAAAGTAGTGTATCTTTGGATCGGCGAAACATAGCACATAGGCGTTACAACAGAGAAGTTGCAAAGTCTAGGCCAGAAAGCTAATCAAATGTAACATTACCCTTTGTGCACAAGGTGTTGGATCTTGTTTCTGAACCAGAACCTAAGTTGCGCGGACTCTTCACTTTTGATGCCGCACCCGTATCGGATTCTTCAAAAACACACTAGTTTTGGCGAATCCGACACACACCCATTGACATTTTTGAAGAGTCCGAGCAACATAGACCAGAAATACTGGCCTTCAACTGGATGTGAAACAAAGTACTTAACAACAATCTAAGAATCATATTCAGTTCTAAAATTTAGAATCGAATATAGTCGTTCCATACTGAATAAAGTAAAAAACAGCTCAATCGCGGACAGACGCACGCGAGTAGAAGTAAGAAGATCTTTGAAGAGATCTGTTCTTGTACCATCAAAAATGATAAATGTACCCCATGAATAAAATTGTCATTCTCCAAATCATTCTGTCATGTATACATATCGAACTTTCACTGGGGTAGAAAAAATGGAGAAAAAAGAATGAGAAGAAAGAACAGGCAATATCTATAAGAATACTTCTCTATCTAAGATATGAAACTGAATTCTTGGCTAGATACTCAGCGATCCTATGAGACGAATTTCCAGTATGGACACAACTCATGTACAGCCATCTTCCCGAGGATATATCAGTGTTTTTCTTCAATGTTCAGAGGGTATTTTGTCTAGGTGAATTCTATCCATGCCAGGAGGTGATTCGGGTGGAATTGCCGGATGATCAGTTTCATTAAATTCCAGGAATTTCTTTCTTGTTGCATGAGGTTCCAGTATACGACCCATCTTTCTCGGAAAAGTATCAGTAGTATGAGGATATCCAGAAGCGTTTCTGTTTCCGGTAGAAGATAAAGACTCTTCTTTTATGATATCTCTATTTGATGATGCAATAGCAGAAGCAAAAACGCCAGATTCCTTCAAAACCTGTATGATGGACTAAAGGCAGAAAAAAGGTTATATTATGAGTTCGGCTTCTTGTAATTATGTATCCGAGGGTTGATGGCCATCGGAATGAACTCAAAGGAGCTTTGGCAAATAGTATTTGATCTTACCATAGGAGTATATATGCGTGTCAGTATGCCCTTCTTGATAAGCTTCCGGGTGAGTGCTTTATCTGTCCAAACAACATGTTCACGGTACCTGATCCATGGATGAATCTATCAGCATTTCCAAGATACAAACAAAGAAGACATCACGCACCACGTGGACAACAGATCAATATGAAATCAGATTTTAACATCTAAGAAGGATTTGGCAAAATAAGTTTACCGATTAGCATGAGCTCAGAAGAAGGGAAGTTAAAAGAATTATTACCAGCGAAGCATTTCCTCTTCCGTCAGAGTTGAAGCTATTATAAAAGCCTGCAATGTAAAGATGAAACTTAATCAACAAAGAAACTATACAGTCCACTTTTGACCGCAAAAACATTTGTTTCTTGAGCATTCAACACATGCTTGATCGCATTAAAGTTATGAACGTAATCCAGATTGAGATGATTAAGCACAATGGCCTGCCTATTACTCACAGCTCTGTCGAATTCTAGCATGAAGCATTTTTTCACATCTTCTTTTGTAGGTTTACATCCACAACGATCTCGTCGTGAAGTTAAATCTGAAAACTTGGGGTATGTGTAGTGCAGAACAGCAGCCTCTTCCAGTTTGATCTCTCTACAATAATAAGAAAATACATTTTCATTATACAATTAAAAGGAGAATGTGCTGCTGCATTGCAGTATCATTAATTTAAGAAGTAAACTAGATAGCTAAAAACATGATAACTAAAATAGATCATTCTAGAGAACACACGACAACATTACGTGTATTTTCAACTTTGATAAGACAGTGCTTCTGGAGGACTGGGAATAATTAAAAAAAAGAAGTTAGATGAAAGGAAAACAAGTTAGAAATTACATGCAGAACAAGCATACTTTGGGCTTTTCATGTAGTTGTGCCATCTATGAGCACCATTAGGACGAAGATGATCTTGAATTCGCGCAGCAGATTTGCCATTTCCATAAGTCAAAAAGTAGTTTGGATTACCACGAGTTGCTGCCTTGTAGTTACCAAAGTAGGTGTCTTTCGGGAGATGGTCGAAATTCTTCTTGAACATCGAGACCTACCACATGATACAGATGTATTACTGGCAAACAGTCTAAAAGAACTTTGGTTGCATAATTAATGTATAAATTACAAACTACGAAAACTTTCCCCAGAAAACAACAAATCCTGGCTGCTACAAACAAAAAGCAAAGTCTTAACACTCTAGCTCCTTATATTTGTAAGGTACACTTTATCTTTCTTTCCTCCACAGAGTCTACTCCAACTCTACCTTCTGCAAGACGTGAAGTTTTTCATTTGCCGGAAAGAGATGACTCTTTGACTACTAGCTATTGCTCGATTCTCAAGAATTGAGTAATAAAATTATCCAAATTTATTTTAAGGAAATCTAAACGTATTCATTTATAAAGGTGGAGGATGTTCCAGCCAAACGATTGAATTTAAACGCTAGAACTCGGAAAATAAGAAAAGGGATTCAGTGAATGATATCTTACTTCACTAAAAGGTTCTTTCACATCATCTCTCTCGACACTGCTCTCCTGAAATATTTGCCATCATCAGAGAAGATACCAACGAGAACAAAAGACTGAAGAAAATGAAAAGGAAGCAAATGCATGTTTTTTGAATATTCGCGCATATAGTAACATGCTTAGACACAGTCAGAAGACAGCCTAGAGTGCGCTCAATTACTTACATAATTAGGAAAGATCACCATATCAACATCTTCGGGTAAATCTGCCAGAAGTCTCTGTAAAGAATACTCACTAGCTCCAGCTGGATGTAATAGCTCATCAGTATCAAGATGAATTATCCAGTCCACGCCAGCTTTCTGTAGAGTTACAGGGCAATGAAGTGAATCAAAAGGCAACCATAACTAAACAGATGAAGTTATTGCAATCATACCCTTGCCATGACGATGGCCATTTCCATGTTAAGAGTCTGCTTAACAAACAACTCGTAGTTGCATGGTTGGTAGAAGAATCCAGCCAGCCAAGTTTCATTCCAAATCCGACTAGGACACAAGATATTAATAAAGATCAGTTTATCAAATAATAAATTCACTTAATAGAGAGGTGAGATGAAATATAGGGAACCGAGCATGTCTACTAGCCCATACGGAAATTTCACTCTCTAAATTTAGTTTGATTTAAGTTAGTAACTTGAATAGTCACTTCTTCCTTAACCTGATATTAAATGCCTTCAACTTTTCCAGCAATTTTAAAAATTGAGAAGTCAAGATTGTAGAAAAGAGACAAATGTTACACTTTTACAGTCAAACTTTCATGATCAGAAATCAATCTTCAGTACATTTAGTCATTTAACACTCATAACAGATCCAAAGCTTACTTGGGATGAACTATAATGTCCCTTGGATTGAAAGGCAGAAGAGTTGGACGACGAGAGATGGAGTTATTTCTGTAGTTTAGTAAAGGGGGTGAAAGAAGTAAATATCATTCACTTAACTTCCACTATACCAAATAAAGGAATTAAATGCTTGGTGTTCCACGTAAGGGAAATAAAGAATGAACTTCACTCTCATGAAGTGTAGTTACTCCTGGTATATAATAGGTTGTCAAGTAAGATACTCCCAACAGGTCCAAACTTGTCAACCCATGCTAACATATAATAGTTCATAAACTTCGCTTTCCTCATCGAACTTCGGACAAAAAGATTCTCTCTTCCTTGGCATCCATTAGTAACGATACAAGGCTAAATACAGAAAATAAAACCCAAAGAAGGGATAACAAACATTTCCCAAAGCAACTGGAAATAATATCTACTCTACTGCACAGAGACCTCATCTTCATAGTTTAGGCACAGAATACTGTATAAAATATGGAAATATCAGCTACCTTTTGGCTTGTGCATCTTCTAGCTCTTTTGTTCTATATATAACTCTTACTCCCTGCAGATTACACACATTTTGTATATTAATCAAGAGATGCAATATGTCAAGTCCAAATATACAAAACGTAGAAGTGATGAAACAGAATGTTTACAACAATTTAATGATGATGGAAATGTTAAGGAGATATGAACACTTACTTGAATGGATTCTAGCACTTTAGATACATTGGGGGATGCAGCTTTTCCTTCAACAAACAGGAAAAAGTTCGATACACCGATAACCTTGTGATAAAATAACCAAGGTAAGATCTGCTCTAAGCCAGCGGACGTACTTGTAGTGATTGATATCTAACATCAACAAAGGTAACATGTCTGAGACATTTAACATAAATATCTGAAACATATACATAGGAAATGTACAATCACAGTTTTTGATTTAGAGGAATACATAGGAAAAAATGAGGGGAAAATTCTCCAGCGCAATTTTACTCATTGAAAGCATGACCAGAGATAAGACCAACATTAAAAATGTATGTAGGGTTCGTTCAGTAACTGGTTAGGAGGTGATTTACTCATGTATTAAATACTGCATAACTTGTACCATATTGGATAGTACTATTTTGCTATGTAGAGAAGTCAATACGCCAAATATGGTGTTTAGTTCGCAATCTAGAATCCCGCATAACTAATACTTACGTAACTAATCTCTGCATAACTAACATTCGCATAACTAATATCTACATTACTACAACCTGTATAACTCTAATCAGTATCCAAATATGACCCCTTAGAATGTTGAAGTTTGGGCAGTAAATGGTACTCCCTCCGTTTCAAAAAGAACGATCTACTTTCCTTTTTAGTCCG
>NC_061120.1:219003339-219079660 GCF_002878395.1 Capsicum annuum | reverse complement strand
TATTATATCAATTTTTATGCATTTCTTATATAATTATACCTATTTTGGATTGAATTTCACGAATATCAAAGCATCAATATTTTCAACCTAAATTTGTCCTGACGTCATATCAAACGACTTCATTCTAAGGAACTCGTTAGATACTAATAGAAATATCGAATAACTTATTTTAAGATTAATTTTATTATCTCAAAGATAATTATGCCAAATTTATAGTGTTATTAGTATTCCACCAAAGGTGAAATACATTTCCTAAATATTTAATCTCGAAATAATTTATTTTCAGATAACTTACTTCCCACTAAATTAAACGAGTCCTAACGGTAAACATGATAACTCAAACATATTGTTTCGATGATTATCACGAATCTTTTGTCACATATCCTATTAATTAGTATATAATAATGTATTATTTTAATAAACATAATATTTGAATAAATCATCTTACATTTTAACGTTATATAATGTTACGTGTTACTAATTTGAAGAATAAATATTAGTAGTATTATAAAATAAAAATAGAATATGAGGTAGAATTGCTATAAAAAGGACGCATAAAATAATAAAAGGTGACTATTAAAATTAATACAATCACACCAAATTGGTTATACATAAAAAATAAAATAATTTTTTCATTGTACAATAGATTCTTATGGTCCGATTCTTCTTTAACTTCATACCTAGCGAAAGTTTTAATACATCGAGCTACCTTTTTTAGTTTAAAAAGTTTAAATAATAACTATTCAAACGGTAAGATTATGATTAATTGGTAGTAAGTATTTCTCTATCGTTAACTAAAATTATTGCTATTGGAGTTGAGAAAATGAAGGCATCTCTATAAGGGGTGTTTTACTCTTAATAAAATGAAACTTTATGAGAGTAATATATTTTAAGGAAGAAGAAAGAACAATACTAATGATAATATATAATGAGTGCAAATTAATAGTATATCAAAAACCTTAAAATTTACCTAATGAAATCGAAACAAAGTTTAAACTTGTTAAGATGTATTAATTTATAGAATTTGATCAGTAAATTAAATGAGTAATTTAATTTTGGTTTCGGTTTTTCGATTGATTTCGGTTTTCAATTTTTAAATTTCAGTTAAATGGTTTGGTTTTCGGTATTCTTAAAAAAAAAAAATCGGTGGTTAAACCGAAAAACCGAAAATTAAAATTATATAAATAATATTATAATATATATATATATATATATATATATATATAATCAATTTATTATATTAATTATATATACATTTTAGTAACCCTAATTCCAACTCCAAGGCGCCTAAATCCCTAAACAGTAAACATATTACCAATCACACTCAAGTCTCAATACTCACGAACAGTAAACAGTAAATCCAAGGCGTCGTTTTCGATTTACACCACCGGCAATTCGGCGAAATAGATGAAAGACCGGCGATCTACTCCCTTTCTTTACAACGACACTGCAATCGGTGACCCGTAACCGCAATCCACGACCCACAAATTTCGTGTTTCGTATTTGTGTCTAAAGAGGAGCATTCAGGTGAGTTTATGATATTTTCTGCTTAACATGGTAGTTTATTGCATTTTCTTTATTTTACATTTGGAATGGCAACGAGTACTGCATCACCCAAGAAACTCTGTATGTTAGTCCCAACGATGACATTGCTTGTTACCATAAAGAACTTGATGATATTATTTCGTTTCATTGAGTTACTTATAGTTATTTATATTTGGGAATGAAAAATAGATTTGAAAAAAAATCATTTTTCTTAAAAAAATCATCAATTTTAAATGTTCAATTATGAAAAAGAGAGGTTCTCTACTTTAATATTTCAAACCAAAATAAAAATCCGAAAGAACCGAACTGAATTTATAGAAACCAAACCAAACCAATTTTATTTCGGTTTGGTGATGGTTGTCATTTTTGTCAATCCAAAAATCGATAAATCAAATTGATATTAAACAATTAGACCGAACCGACCGAACACCCACCCTACTATTAAATGATTGCATTTATAGGTTTGTTTCTACAAGTAGAAGTAGGTGACAATATTGGTGAATATACATTGGTGTAAAGCACAAACTCCTTATTGAGACTTTTGGGGAAAATACTTTTAAAAGCATTCTACCAAACAAATTAAGCTGCAAAAAATACTTTAATAATCAATTCTGTTATATATGTTTCTAACTTAATTTGCCATTTTAAGTGATTTTTAACTCTAAAATTTAAAAAAAAAATCCAAAGAAGGATTATCCAATCAAATTAGCTTTTAACAGTGCAATAAATATGTAGGAATGGAGAGAATAAATACATTTTTTAAAGAAGGATAATTCAGGCAAATTAGCTTTTAGTTAATGTTTATCTTAAGAAGTGTGTAAATTAACATTGCAACAAGTATATAAAATGGAGAGAATAAATTGAAAAAATCAGTCAAATTATTTTTTTTCAAAGAAGGATAATTCAGTTAAATTACCGCCAAGTTAATATTTTACTTAAAGGACGTACAAGCCAATAATGAAACATATATTTAGAAACGGAAAGAGTAAATTGAAACAATCAGTTAAAAAACTTTTTCAAAGAAGGATAGTTTAGTCTAATTAATCTCTAGCTAATATTTTTTTTAAGATGTGTGTAAATAAAAAATGCTATCGATATTTAGAAACAAGGAGAATAAATTGAAATAACCAGCCAAAATCTTCAAAGAGAGAATAATTTAGTCAAATTAATCTCTAGTTAATATTTTTATTAAGGGCGCACAAATTAAGAATTTGACAAATATTTAGTACTCTTTCTGTCTCATGTTTTGTGTCATCATTTTCTTTTTTATCCGTCTCAAAAAAAATATCACATTTTCTTCTTTGGTAACTATTTAATGATATAATTTTACTTTTACTTTTATTGGTCCTTCTTAGTTAAATATAGTAGCAGTAGAATATTTTTAAGAGAAAAGGCTCAAATTTGTCATCGAACTATCAGAAATGGCTCATTTATGCCATCCGTTAAAAATTTGGCTCGTTTATGCCATCGTCGTTACAAAACAGGTTCATCCATGTCATTACTTGTTAACGGTAGTTTTTCAAAAACAGTTTGCCTCGTGTCGTCTTACTAGAGGTCCACATCATTAATTAAAATTATGAAAAAATACTCAAATATGTCATCGGACTATCAGAATTTACTCATTTATGTCATCCGTTAAAGACACAATTTCACTTTTACCTTTATTGGTACTTCTTAATTAAATATAGTGGCAGTAGAATATTTTTAAGGGAAAAGGCTCAAATATGCCATCGAACTATCAGAAATGACTTATTTATGTCATCCGTTAAAAATTTGGCTCGTTTACGCCATTTTCGTTACAAAATAGGTTCATCCATGTCATTACTTGTTAATGGTGGTTTTTCAAAAATAGTTTGCCTCGTATCATCTTACTAGAGGTCCACATCATTAATTAAAATTATGAAAAAAGGCTCAAATATGCCATCGAACTATTAGAATTGACTCAGTTATACCACTCATTAAAGACATTATTTCACTTTTACCTTTATTGGTCCTTATTAATTAAATATAGTAGCAGTAGAATATTTTTAAGGGAAAAGGTTCAAATATGCCATCGAACTATCAGAAATGGCTCATTTATGCCATCCGTTAAAAATTTGGCTCGTTTATGCCCTCATCGTTATAAAATAGGTTCATCCATGTCATTACTTGTTAACGGTGGTTTTTCAAAAACAGTTTGTCTCGTATCGTCTTACCAGAGGTCCACATCATTAATTAAAATTATGAAAAAAAAAGCTCAAATATACCATCGAACTATCAGAATTAATTTATTTATGACATTCGTTAAAAGAAACAATTTTATTTTATCTTTATTGATCCTTCTTAATTAAATACAGTAGCAGTAAAATATTTTTAATAAATGACACTTTATACCCGATCAATTATATCACATGAAATGAGACGGAGAAAGTAACAAATTGTAAATTGAAAACAATAGTATAAAATCTTTTTCAAAGAAGGGAATCTGTCAAATCAGTGAACAATCTTATAGGCAATAGGTGGTGGGGGGTGGGGGTTGGTAGCCCTGCAAATTGCAATATTGTAGTCCCTTTATATAGAAAGAGTCACCCAACGTTATAGGAAGATCCTTCCATCTCTCAAGATCTATTGAGAGGAGGAAAAAAAAGTGGCTAAAATCAACTCAAAATTTGTGTCCTCAATTACCCTATCTCAATTTCGTTGTACTGTGTGTGTGTGTAAAATTTGTGTCCTTAACTGTAAGATCTATTGGCCACATCATAATATTGTCTTTTCTTGAATTTCCCTTATGTGGCTATAACTCAATTTCAAGATTTATCAGGTATACATTAGTCCACCTAGATACCATAAAGATTCTTTTATTAGTATAAAGCTTATAGAACTTTGTTAAAATGGGGAGAAAGACTCTACCTTTGTTTAAAATGGACATTGAGTGATAGATACCATTTGGTATTTTTTTTTTCTTTTATGTCAAACCCCTTTTGCTTATTCTTTTCCAATATTGCTTCTCTGGTATTTGTTTGTCCATGTTATATCTTGATGTATATAGTTTGCTCTGTCTGGCTATGTAATTGACTTATACATTGTGCTTATGTAGATTTCAGATATAAGTTTGGTATTCATTTGGGTGACATCAAGTTTTTTAACTCATCAGATTTATAGGTACATATTAGTTTAAATGATTTCAGAATGTTGTATCGTTTGATGTAGTACTTGGTGAATCTTGTCTATGGTACTATTGGGTGTGGTAATTTCTATTGTATCTTGTTTTTCGCTGTTCCTTGTCTTGATTTTCTTACCTTGAGCCGGGGGTCTATCTCACCTCTGAGTTAGTGGTATGGACTGCGCACACTTACCCTCCCCAGGCCCCACTTGGTGGGAATATCCTGGGTACGATGTTGTTGTTGTTGTATATTAGTTCACAAGATTCTTTTATTAGCATAAAGCTTATAACTTTGTTAAAATTTGGAGAAAGACTCTACCTTTAGAAGTTGATGTGCGTGAAAATGGACATCGAGTGATACCATTTGGTATAGTTTTTTTTATATTAAACCCCTTTTGCTTATTCTTTTCCAGTTTCCCTTTCTGGGATTTGTTTCTTCATGTCATATCAGATTTTCGTATTCTTGTAGTTCTTGCTTTTGATATCTATCATCATATATTGTTTATTGTGTTTCGATTATCACATTATTTATGTGGCTGTAACTCAATTTCAAGATTTTTGTTAGCTCATTAGATTTATCAGGTACATATTAGTCCACCTAGGTACCATAAGATTCTTTTATCATCAAAAAGCTTTTAACTTTGTATCGGTTTGTTAAAATTTGGAGAAGGACTTCACCTTTGGAAAGTTGATGTTCTTGAAAATGGACACTGAGTGTACCATTTGGTATCTTTTTTCTTTATATGAAACCCCTTTTGCTTATGCTTTTCCAATATTTCTTTCTGGGATTTGTTTGTCCATGTCATAAATGTATATATATTGGCTCTGTCCATGTAATTGACTAATGCATTGTTATTATGTGGATTGCAGATTGCACCTTCTAGTTCTTGATGTAACTTTGGAATTCATTTGGTTGACATCAATACTTTTAAATCATCAGATTTATCAGGTGCATATTAGTCCACAAGATTCTCTTATTAGCATAAAGCTTATAACTTTGTTTAAAATTTGGATAAAGACTCCAATTTTACAAGTTGATGTGCGTGAAAATGGACATTTAGTGATACCATTTGGTATATTTTTTTCTTTATATTAAATCCCTTTTGCTTATTCTTTTCCAGTTTCCCTTTCTAGGATTTGTTTCTTCATGTCTTATCAGATTGTCGTATTCTTGTAGTTCTTTCTTTTGATATCTATCACTATATGCTGTTTATTGTGTTTCGATTATCACATTATTGTCGGTTGCTTTCCTTATTAATTAATTGATATGCTTTCTTCACTGTTTTCTTCTTTCACTTGGATTTGTTGCACCTTGGATTTGTGTCTTTACTAGTGTAAAATTTTCCTTTCCGGGATTTGTTTCTTCATGTCATTTCTTGATGTATATATTTGTCGTGTGTGTTATTGACTGATATATTGTTCTTATGTAGATTTCTGATTGCAACACCTAGTTGACTTGGTGGTCATTCATCCTGTATAAAGAGGAACGAGCCAGGGTAAGGTTTATTGTTTACCAGAAGGATATTTTATTAGCATAAACGGTATCATTTTGTTAATATGTGAAGAAATTATCTACCTTCTAGAAAACTAGAAGTTGATGTGCTGAAAAATGGGCATGGAGTGACACCGCATTTTTTTTTTTTTTCATTTTTCTTTTATTTGATTCTTTTTAATCAAAAAGCGTGAAGCTTTAGAAGTTGATGTGCTGAAAATGGACAATGAATGATACCCATTTGGTATTTTTTATATCAGAATTCAGACCCTTTTATTTGCATGTTTCCAATTTTCCTTTCGTGGGATTTGTTGCCCTAAGTCATCGCTTTCCAAAAGCTCTCTGCTTGGATTTTTGCTAAGTTGGTAAGCGGACATGAGGAGAACAATTTAGACAAATTCAAGATTTATCAATTTCAAAACGACAAGAAGTCTTTTGAATATCTTGTTCGTGGTTTTTTCCTTCCTTGAAACTAATCTGTTCCTCGGACAAAGCTTGCTGTCTTTTTGCACTTAGACGTACAGCGTGCCATTGGTGATGATTCTACTACGGAGTCAGCTTTGATATCCGAAGTTAAACTAATAGAATTGGATTAGTTTAATTTTCTCAACGTCTTCTATTTCAGTTAGCTTTCAGAATTTCTGCTCATATCTGAGAAGGGTATTATCACCACCATTGGATTTTCATTGTTCTGCTCTTCTAGTACATGTCTTGAATCCGTACATTTCAATATGTTTGTCAAGGAGAGGAGAAGTCGAGAATGAAAAGAGGAGGTTCATATACGTGTTTATTCTTCTTATTCTTTTTTTTTTCTTGTGGTTAGGCTATTTTACAGGGAGAAATTTGTGCCTTGGTCCTTCCTTACTACAAGTATGCAAAAGAATAATGGGATAGTATTGGAGTTCTAACTTGCTGACTCAATCTTCCGTTTTGTCTGGCATTATATGTAGATAATTTGTAGGCAGAAGCGGTTTAATCACTTTGGTTCTAAAGTAGCTGACTTTCACAGAACACCAATGTCAAAGTTATATAAAGAAGTCAAATTGGCATTCATATTTTTGATCTGTTCTTTTATTGTCATGTGACATACTTGTTTCTCGTAATCAGAGAGACTCATTTGGAGGTTTAAAATTGTGAATGATTTTGTTTACAAGAAACTATGCTGCCGGAGTCTTTTCGGTGCTATTTACACCCAAAAGTGCAATAGCTCCAAGCTAGACCTTTTATTGCGTCAAGGATACCTAGTGTTATTTACTAAGAAGGTTCATGGCTATTGACTGCTAAGATTAATGATTCTCTTTTTCTACAGCACCAATTTTCAGCAGAAGTTTTAAGCTTGACTTTGATAATATACTCTTTCAATCCTCATCTTCCAACCGAATCGTTCTTTTTCAACAATCGAGAATTGTGAACAGTCAATGCAATAGCTAATAATAACATTATATTTAGACTGAGGATTCTTTTTCCCTTTTGTTTTTGTGTTCCAGATTTGCCAATGGGTGATATAGCCAAAGATTTAACAGCTGGGACTGTAGGTGGAGCAGCACAATTGATCGTTGGTCACCCTTTTGATACCATAAAGGTCAAGCTTCAAAGCCAGCCTACTCCACTTCCAGGGCAGCTTCCAAAATATTCTGGTGCTATAGATGCTGTCCGGCAAACAGTAGCTGCGGAAGGTGCCAGGGGGCTCTTCAAAGGCATGGGAGCGCCGCTTGCCACTGTGGCAGCCTTTAATGCTGTGCTATTCACAGTGAGAGGTCAAACAGAGGCGTTCTTGAGGTCTGAACCTGGAGTCCCTCTTAGTGTGAACCAACAAATTGTTTGCGGGGCTGTTGCTGGAACTGCTGTGTCTTTTCTTGCTTGCCCGACTGAGCTTATAAAATGCAGGTTTGCTTCTAGTGCATTAAAACTTAAATGTAGTATATGATCTAGCCTTCACAAAGTTGCCCTCACTTGGCCAAACTGTATGATAATCGAGCTTCAGATGTTTGCCATGTTTTATCCTTCCTTTCCATTGAATTGGTGAGACACGTGCACTATATATGGAGGGCATAAGATACGTAAACACGCTCAAACACCTCAATTGTCTAGTAAACTCTCCAACTTTGAGTATGCACATC
Organism: Capsicum annuum; assembly: GCF_002878395.1. Taxonomy (NCBI): domain Eukaryota; kingdom Viridiplantae; phylum Streptophyta; class Magnoliopsida; order Solanales; family Solanaceae; genus Capsicum; species Capsicum annuum. Next base: position 219,071,361 of record NC_061120.1, on the reverse strand, counting down.
TGGACACTTCAACTCGTCTTCACAGTGTCATTGAACGCTCAAACTTACATAATGATCAACTACACACCTCCAAAATTTTACGTGCCACGTCAGCATCGGCTGTCCTCGAGACACAGTGGGGACGAGTTGGTGTTTTCAGTTGCCAGTTGAGATCAAGTTGAGGTCTAGATGTGCGCTCTCAAAATTGGAGTGCTTACTTGTCAGCTAATGCCAAGTTTGAGTGTCAGTTTATGTATTACGCCTAGATGAAAAGAAAAAGAAAGCACATGTATCTTTCAACTTCTTGTTACCTTTGTTTGGTCAACGATCAAAACTATTAGGAAGCAAATTCTGTAGTTGTCGATTTACTGGTTTGATTACATGACTGCAGATTGCAAGCGCAGGGTGCATTGGCTAGTATAGGCTCAGCTGCTGTGGCAGTGAAATATGCAGGGCCAATGGATGTAGCAAGACACGTTCTTCGATCTGAAGGAGGCGTGACAGGTCTCTTCAAGGGCTTGTTTCCCACCCTGGCACGTGAAGTACCCGGAAATGCTGCTATGTTTGGCATGTATGAAGCGATAAAGCAGTACATTGCAGGAGGCACAGACACTTCAGAGTTGGGAAGAGGCTCTCTTATTGTAGCCGGTGGCTTGGCTGGCGGTTCCTTCTGGATGTCCGTGTATCCAACAGATGTCATCAAGAGTGTAATCCAGATCGATGACTATAAAAACCCAAAGTTCTCTGGCTTTTTCGATGCTTTCAAGAAGATCTTGGCATCGGAGGGTGTTAAAGGCCTTTACAAGGGCTTTGGACCTGCTATGGCCCGTAGTGTCCCTGCAAATGCTGCATGTTTCTTGGCGTATGAGATGACTCGTTCTAGTTTGGGATAATTCGCGGCTCGATGAGGAAGGATTTAGACATTGTTATTGATTATTCTTTGAACCTAACATCTGCTGAAATTCTGTAATTCCATTTCAACTTGCTGCTGGGCAATTGTACTCTAAAGATCTAAGCAATTTGTTCAAAGGTAAAGAACCAGTAACTCTTTTCCAGTCCAGCAGCCTAGTTGTTCAAATCTATGATCATGTTCTAAAACTTGTTTGGGCTGATGAAGTATCTCTCTGTTTCCATGAAATTTTCGTTCGTTTCATCAAAAGATTTACTGAAAACGTGCCCTTTAATTTGGCCTCAGATGACATTTACGTCCTCCATTTAGATGTGCACAAGTAAATACTTAAACTAATATAAAGTTGAACAAGTAAACACTTTCCGATTTCTTGAAAAAGGATTTTTTTTTTTTTTTTTTAAAAAGATGTCCTACCATGCTAAAGGATGTCGCCTAGAAGATCCGACCCATAGAATTTCTCAATTTCAACAATGTATTCATTAGATAACCCCTAAAGTGGGAGGCCGAGATAGCTAAGTTGAGAGTAAGCAAGCTCACCAAACGCGAAAGGCGTTTAACTTGAAACCAAATTATAACTATATACTCTTTAATTTTGCCAGTGCATAAGTAGGCCCTTTAACTATATAAAAGTTGAAAAAAAAAACATTCTAATTCTGCAACTTACATGCGTGAAACTTAATCGCTCCTACGTACTATATAAAAGTTGAAAAAAAAAACACTCTAGTTCTGCAACTTACATGCGTGAAACTCAATCGCTCCTACACGGATTAGTAATCCACTTAGATGCTGCCACCTAATAAAAAAGATACATTATAACTATGACCTAAAATCCTTCAATTCTAACTCCGACACGCGTGATTTTGTTTAGACATGCATAGAGTATTTTTTTTGTTCAACTTTTGTATAGTTAAAAGAGCCTATTTGTACACTGATATTTTGGTGTCAAATTAAAGGTCTTGTTAATGTATTATACCTTATTAATATATAAAATACATTTTGTAAATATGAATTCATTTAACTTAATTAATATTTTTTCTATTTTTACAATAATAAAACTTTTTTAAAAAAAAATTAATATATGCAGTTTTAAAATTTAAAAATATACTAATGTTATAAAACAAGAAAGAATAAAGAAGAAGAGTAGAGAGAATAAAGAGAGTGATTCTTATTTCTCTTCTTGAGGGATGAGAGATTATATGATTGTAAATACAATGAACAAAACTCCTCTATTTATAGGGGAAATTTACTCCTAGTCTGAGTAAAAGAAAGATGCTTCAAATCCTAATAGATATCAAAATAGATCTTGGTAGATCTTGATAGACATTCACTATAATGTAAATACATTTATAACACTCCCCCTTGAATGTCTAATGGTAGATAATGTGCCTCGTTAAAACCTTACTAGAAAAAATCCAGTAGGAAAAAAATCTCGTGAATGAAAAAGAGTACACATTTCTAATAATACGCATTTTGGTTGTCTCATTAAAAACCTCACAAGGAAAATTCAGTGGGACAAAACCTCGTAAGGAAAAAAGAGTACATCGCATATTAACTCTCCTTAATAAGAACATCCTTGACCTTTGCATCTCGATCTTGTGCAACATTTTCTTGAAAGTTGCAATTGGAGAAGATTTGGTGGATAAATCAGTCACATTGTCAGTTGAACGAATCTGTTGCACGTTAATATCATTATTCTTTTGTAGCTCATGTATGTAGAAAAGTTTTGGCAAAATGTACTTCGTTCTATCTCCATTTATGAATCCTCCCTTAAGATGTGCTATGTATGTTGAATTATCTCTGTATAAAATTGTGGGTAGATTGTCATATTTCACACCATATTTTTCTCGAATGAGATGTATCATAGACCTCAACCATACACATTCTCGGCTTGCTTCATGAATAATTATTATCTCAGCATGATTCGATGAAGTGGCTACGATAGACTGCTTTGTATATCTTCAAGATATGGCAGTACCACCACATATGAACACATAGCCTATTAGATAAGTACCCAACATCAGCATGACTAATAAGATCGGGACTGCAATCTTTAGAATAAAACAAGCTCATTTGTTTTATCCCATTTTGATGTCTCATAGTAGGAGCAGAAATATACCTTGCTAACAAATTGACTGAAAAGGCTATAGGCCTTGTAGTATTTGCAAGGTACATGAGTGCATCAATTGCACTAAGATATGGTACTTCATAACCAATCCAATTCGATTTATTTCAAATTTCAGCAAATAATCTATTGTTTTGAAAACTCTCCTAGAGTTCCAATGATGTTCAAGCAATAAGCTTATACAATATAAGGATTATAAATAGGTTTTCCAGAAACTTTTATATGCTTCAAGCATTTTGAATTCTTAAAAGTTTTTCACATAAGTTTTGTCAAGTGACAATATTCAACATTTTATGAGTGACATTTTCAAATATCTAGACTGCAAATCAAATAAGTTTAATACCTACCAAGATGTATCCTTTCATGTCACTTGATAAATATTTCTACGTCAGCATTCTTAAATTAACGTAGAATTAAGATTCTTGTAATCTTTCACAATATTGTGTCAAATATATTGATGATATATCATTTAGTATCGGTTCACAATGCGACATAACATTTTGAGATCTCATCACTTCATTATTTTCGGGTACATGAACTTCTCATAAGGTTTCATGAAGTGTTATGTCGTAGGCTCTTCAAGAGTTCATTGCCTTCTTATTATGATTATTTGCTCCTTATTTGTCAAGGACTATTTCATTTCGAACCGATCAGTCTACTACGCTTCACGCATGCATAGACTTTGTCCTTTAGGAACACAAAATAAGTGCACTTGCGCTTAATATGAGATGCTTTCAGCATTTGACTTGAATTATCTTTTGGATAAGGATATGGTGATAATTCCTAACATATTTCATAGTGCTTATAATCTCCCTCTTATGTTAGGAAAACTAACATACATCCTTTACTTCTTTGAGGAATCCATCTTTGTGCATTATGGTATATTTATTAAAGGTATACCGCACATCAAAATTATTAGATGGAATAATTAGTTCCCGGCCTTGAACCAATTGAGAGGGAAGAAATAATCATAATTTATTAGTTTAATGCATACAAAAGCTATTACAATATATCATATTTTAAACTAATACATGAAGTTTTGTTCTCATTAATAATGGTTTAGCTATTTATCGACGTCATTCAATGCCAAACCATCATCATCAAGATAACTTTCTTGATTGCACAATCTGAAAATTATGTTCTTAACTCAATTTGATTGAGCAAGCAACTTTATGAATGTCAAACTGCAGGTTGACAATGAATGTACATGTGATTATCTTATTGATGCATCTTTTCAATATATCAGATGATAGGTGAACGTGCTCTTATTCACCTTTTATAATTTTCAGATTTGAAGGGATCCAATCCCAATATTAGTTGGTCCAACCAACTTATTATGAGGGCAAACGACATAAACAATTCTTGAAGAATCTTCTAGTTCTTCAATTCATGCACATCTTCGAGATGTCACAATCGTTCATATCAATTTATGAACTTTTATTCTAGTAAACTCCAAGTTTACCATGACATGTACTTTTTACACTTTAGTAAATTTCAGATTTACTGCTTTAGAAGTAGATTTCGAAATAACTCTTCTCGATTATTCTACCTCATTCGAAGGTGAGTTGTGAAGCCATCACAATCAAGTTCACGTTTGTTGATAACCTTCACTAAATATCATCACATTCACCGGGGAATGGATCAATGCTTATAACAATTAAAATTCTCATTCCCATGAATGAAATATGATCGTGTCTTAAGCCTATCAAATTGATAGCTTATAACCTCTTTTATGATATTGCTACTTCAGGAGCAAATCGAGGCATACATATGATCTAGAGAATTTTTTTCTAACATATCTTATGATCATAATACACGTGCGAAAATACCATCACTTTTGATGATCATTATCATATTGTCCCTCCATGCGTATATTCGTGCATTCAATCACTTGTTTTCTTCTAGACATATTATGCACTACTACCACATACACCTCAAGAATGAATTAAATTGTCATATTTCACACTTATCATATATTGCTACCACATTCATGGAATAGAGCATATTCAATGGGACATATTTCACCAAATACTTATTATTTTGCCTTAGCTATCATAATATTATCAATATGGTGTATTGAGATTCAAACTCAACGTTTTATCCATATAAAAACGTCTTAAACATAAATCGATGAGACTTAAATCCAACATCGTATTATCATAATACATCAAAACTTTAACTCAATATCTTACGCTTTTGATGCGATATTCATTGTCTTAACCTCTATCAATTGACATAATAGGCCAAAATACATTAAGGCTTAGCCCAAGCTTTTTTTTTTTTTTTTTTCTTTTTTAGACAAATATTGTGATCAAGGTTAGTAATTACATGCATCAATAAATATAAGTATTGTTTTAATTTAATTAGTTTTCTCGAACTAACAAATGTCAAATCATAAAAGGAAAAAAAAAAAACTTTTCATGTACGAAGTAAATATAAGTGATCATCACCTAAACATAATTGACATCTGACAACTTTAAAAGTCATGCTAACTAATTGTATCTAACGACAAATAGTTAATGAATTTCATCACCTAAACATATATTAAATATATAATACCAAATCAATAATTAACAAAGATAAAATAAGAAAGAATAAAATCACAATTCACATTATGATGCGAAGGGACCATCCTTTTTCACAGAGAAATAAGGCAATCAAACGTACGGTTTTGTCATATTTTAGTAGCTTAATGGATCACTTTTAATATTGCATACTTTCAAAACAAACACATACCGGAAAATTTACTCCTACTATGAGTAAACAGATATCAAATAGATTTTGATAGATGAACGTGATTTTATTTCTTTTCGAAAAACTCACATATATAGCTGAAATCCACATAGAAAAAATAAGTCCTTTTATCTCTCTCTCCGCCGTCGACCACCTGGGGTTCCGCCGTCCGACCACTGTGAGCTCTGTCTCTCTCTCTGTATATCGAGTTCAGGTACAATTAATTTCATTTTTTTTTTCTTTTCAGATTTCCAGTTTTTTTTTTTGAAGGTATAAATTTGAGATTTTCAAATTTTATTGTTGTTTGGCAGATTGAAGTGTAGATAATTGATGGCGCATGGATTGCTGAGAGATGCAGAAGCTGATGGATGGGAACGGTCTGATTTCCCTATTATATGTGAATCCTGTCTCGGTGACAGCCCCTATGTGAGAATGGTATAACTTTTTGTTGTTCTAAAGCTACGTATTTTCTCATAATGTATCGAATTATATTGTCTTGTGTTGTACTGTATTGTTTTAATGGATACAATGTTGTGTTGTGTTGTACTGTATTGTATTGTGTTGTGTTGTATCGTACTGTATTGTTTTAATGAGTACAATGTTGTGTTGTATCGTACTGTATTGTTTTAATGGATACAACGTTGTGTTGTGTTGTGTTCTAAGTTATGCGGACTCTTCACTTGTGATGCCGAACAAATATACACTACTTTGGAAAATCCAACACGCATCCATTGACAGTTATGAAGAGTCGGAGATTGTATTGTTTTTGGAGTTACATAATCTCGAATATCAATAATTTGAAGGATAAACGTACTAGAAAAGCAGGGTATGGGGTAGTGCTAATATAAAAAGGTAGTAGAAAGGATACAATTGGATTATTAAGTATTAGGTAAAAGCAAATTATACTACTTTATGAATGGTAATCCTTTTGGTTCAACTTTTGTTGTTGTAAAGCCACGTATTGTTTCATAATGTAAAAAAGGGCAGCCCGGTGCACTAAAGCTACCGCTATACGCGGTGTCCGGGGAAGGGCCCCACCACAAGGGTGTATTGTACGCAACCTTACCTTGCATTTCTGCCCGAGGCTGTTTCCAAGGCTATTTCATAATGTATCAAATTATATTCTGTTGTATCATATTGTACTGTATTGCTTTAAAGGATACAGCGTTTGGATAGATTGTACTGTTTTCCGTGTTACAATTTCACATATCAATAATTTGAAGGATAAACGTACTAGAAAAGTAGGATATGGGGCAGGCTAATATAAAAAGGTAGGAGAAAGGATAAAGTAGTATTACTAAGTATTAAGTAACGCTAATTATACTACTTTACGAATGGTAATCCTTTTTGTTCAATTTTTGTTGTTGTAAAGCTCGATAATAGCTTAGGCTTTGTTATTTTCTTGTGTACCTTTGAAGCTGATTTGGAAGTTATAATAATATGAACTTTTGTTGCTGGCTGCAAATTGAAAATATACTTGAGGAAAGTTTTCATATTTACATTGCTCCTAGATGTGGATGCAGAGTGAGATGAACCCGCTACTTTACGCCGGGTATAATTTTTGTATAAAGTTCATAAAATTTGCGATAAAAAGTATATAAGATTAAATTTTAGTGTTTTGGAGGTTGAACTCATAAAGATTGAATTTTAGATTCGCCTTTGAGGTTGAAGTTTAGAAAATTTTATCAGCTAAGTACTGGAGAAATTTCTGGTCGTAGTTTTAGGTGAATATAGGTGCGAAGAGGCTAGATCAGCTGGATATTGAGGATTCGTATGGCTAAATGTGAAGTTTGTGACAGAGGCATAGTTGAATGATTGGTTGATTGATATGGTGTTGTGGTTTTAGGTGACTATATAATGTTACTTTTGAATAAAACTAAAAGTTCGTTTTTAGAATTTTTGGGTGAATTTTTAAGTATTTTGAATAGTAATTTATTGCAAATACCCCAATTTATCAATACAGTAGGAATAATTTGTGTTGCATTGTGCAAAATTAAACAAAGAAGGATGCATTTTATTGAACTTTAAAGGGTACAGTCTGGCATTTCATCAATCATGAAAGATCACGGTCTGATTCCTAATCGTATGTTCTAAGATAGGTAAAATGTTTTAGCTTTCCGTAGGAATGTGAAGTGTGTGAAGGATGTGGTTGGATCCTTTCATGAAGGAAGCAATTTAGTTTTTTCAAAAGTCCTAGGTGTGTTAAGTGTTAGATTTGTCTACAGGAAAGGCTGTTAGCCTTTTTGTGAGGACTTTTAATCTCTGGTAGTGTTTATTTAGTTTCTTGGCTTTGTGCAAGCTGCAGTAAACTGTATTTTAAACTCCATTGATGCGTAGCTAGGCAAGACACTTTCCTTAAATTCGTTGTGGCTGTCTGAAAGAGCTCTTTGTTTGGACCTTTGTCTATCGACAATTTCTCCTGGTTCCTACTTTTGGCACATTGTTACGATGTTGACTCTCTTCATACAGTTTTAGGAATTAATATTTTGCTCAGAGAGTATCTCTAGTTTGGCAGTAGAATCAGTCTGGTGTCCGACTTTGTTTCAGTTTCAGCTGCACGTCCTCTACTTAAATCTTTCTTTCTCCAATTTCACTATCTGACATTTGATCTTGTTATGTTTTTGATACAGACAAAAGCAGATTATGACAAAGAGTGCAAGATCTGCACGAGACCCTTCACAGTGTTCAGGTGGAGGCCTGGTCGGGATGCGAGATACAAAAAGACTGAGATCTGTCAGACCTGCAGCAAATTGAAGAATGTTTGTCAAGTTTGCTTGTTGGATCTTGAATATGGTTTGCCAGTTCAGGTCCGAGACACCGCTCTCAGTATCAACGCAAACGATGCCATCCGAAAGAGTGACGTAAATAGAGAATACTTTGCAGAGGAGCATGACCGCAGGGTATGTGGTTTACTAACTGGAAGCCCAACTTATAGTTGTGAATGATATTCTTTTTAACTAATTGCTCACAGGACCGTTTAATTTGCTTAAACATAAATAAGGACATTAAAATATTTTGCTGAAAGCTTTTTGCCCCTCTTCATTTGTTTTTTCTAAACTGAATTTACTTTCTTAAAGAGATCATATTTCAAAACTACTTAGGGATGAGGTGCAGTTATTAATTATGTGAAGAAATTAAACCTGGTGAAACCAAGGGTTTAAAACTTAAAAGAAGCACATTCACAAAAGAGGCTGATGTTTATGATGTTTTCCCTTTTTCTTGATTTTCCCCAAAGTAATAGTTAATTTTTTGACCAGGCAAGATTGATTAAGAATCTTCATATGGGAAAGTCCGCGCAAATGATACTATCTTGAAGCTTCAAAGAACAACTCCATACTACAAGAGAAATCAGGCACATGTTTGCAGTTTCTATATACGTGGTCAATGTACAAGAGGTTTGGAGTGTCCTTACATGCATGAGATGCCCGAGACGGGGGAGTTGTCACAGCAAAATATTAAAGACCGTTACTATGGGTATGTCGATCTGACTCGTTGTTGCTGATGTCAAATTCTCCCTTTCCAATGATGCTCATATATCTGTATTGACATAATTTAGCAGTTGGGGTGAGAAAACTGAGAAGGTGGTTTCACTTTTCTGTTGATAATGTCCATGGAGGCTAACTAGTCACTGTAGATACATTATCTGTTTTCCTTAGTTAATGCTACGATAGAATGAAGGCCAGGTTGTATGCATGACCACGAGATATTATTTAACTGGAGCTTATGTTCCAATTCAAAAAAATGGAGCTTATATTCTCATTTATCATGTAAGAAGAGAAGGAAAACAATTCAAGTAAAAATGTATCTCACATGGGAAGGGAGTAATGTGGACTTGGTCAACTGACTCAGGAGATGAATAGCTTGTCTTGAGTTGCTCTTTCACCCTTGTTGAAATCATAAACAAAATCATATATGAACATATAAATTTATCTCGGATCAAAGTCCTGCTGTCAATATATTATAATCACTTTTTCATAGTTTTGCAGCTAAAAAATGCTGGTGTGGTGTAATTGCTTTCTACTACTGGCAGTAGTCATTCCCATAGTATATTCAGTGGCTTATTCCTTTCTGGTTTCTTACATCCCGGCTGCTTGTATTTGAGTTATGCCTTAGTTAAATATCTTTAGATGCCATGCTTGTTCAAATTCTTGCACTCATCAACCAATGGAATTCTAAGAAGAAATTTTTTTCTGAATGCTTTTTCATGTGGTGGTTCAACATCTTGTTGAAGTTCATATAACTTTGATGAAACTGGCGAGGTTGTTACAGCCCAGGACCCGGTCAACCCATGGTTACGGACTTAATTAATGTAGACACATTACTCTAGAAAGATGCCATTTTCCTCATGACCAATCAATTAATACTCTATGCAGTTATGAAACTCACCTTACCCTGTCTGTCCATAATACGTGATGGCTAGGCCGATTAATGATGACATCTATTTGCTGGTCGCTTTTCTTTTGCTTATTATCTACCCTGATCTCTTTTACAGATATCTATTTATCCTATATCTTTCGCCTACTTAAAGTTGAAGAAATGATGTGTGTTAGTATCTTGCTGATCTCGTCTGACGATGTTTTCACTGTGCTTGCAGAGTCAATGATCCAATTGCTTTAAAGCTACTTAATAAAGCAGGTGAAATGCCTTCATTGGAGCCGCCCGATGACGAGAGCATTAGAACCCTCTATGTGGGTGGTGTTGATGCAAGAATCAGTGAGCAGGACCTTAGGGACCATTTTTATGCACAGGGTGAAATCGAGTCCATTAAAATAGTGGCCCAGCGTGGTTGTGCTTTCGTTACTTTCACGACTAGAGAAGGCGCAGTGAAGGCAGCTGAGGAACTTGCAAACAAGCTGGTGATAAAGGGCCTGAGACTGAAGCTACTCTGGGGCAGACCTCAAGTTCCCAAACCAGATTCCGAGGTCTCCGATGAAGCAAGACAGCAGGCTGCTTTGACTCACAGTGGATTGTTGCCTAGAGCAGTCATATCGCAGCAGCATAATCCGCCTCTTCAGCCACCAGGCACGCAGGACCAACCTCCATCCGTGCCTTACTTCAACATACCCCCGATGCCTCAGCAAGACAACCGACCATATTATCCATCCATGGATCCGCAAAGGATGGGTGCTGTAGTTGCATCCCAAGACGGAGCTTCTACTTCAACTACAGCGTCTGGTCCTGGCTCTGAAGCTCTACCAGGACAACGTCATGCATATCTGCCTGGCGGCAATTTTACCCGCCTTATTATCCCCCCTATGGGTATATGCCTCCACCTCCTCCACCTTATCAACAGTATCCTCCTCCACCTTATCAAGCTACAGCACCCTCACCGCCTAGTGTTCAGCAAGCTGCTCATCAGCAGAACCCTCAGCCAGCTGCAGCAGCCACACAGCAGCCTTAATCTTGGTCGTTTTGTCAGTCGTCTGCAATGGGGAGAAGAATCAATGTAAACGTGCAGCGGAGGGGTGGCTCAAGGGTGAGGCTAGTAAAGCCATTTCTTTAGGTCCCTAAAATTTCAAAGCCTCGAAAACTTTTAATAGTTAATTTTATGATTTTACTTACTCTTTGACAATTTTGAATATTTATATCTATAATCTATATCTATAATCTATAAATATATCAAAAGTGTGAAGGGCCTTAGAAATGTTATTTGAACTTTTTGCTCTTTATTAACAGTCTTTATTTTAGATAAAATCGTTTTTTCACTATTTTTTTCTACTAATATTTAAGAGTTGAAAATTAATTAAGTATATTTATAGTAAAACCTTTACATAGTAGAAGTCATCAGAATTAATGACAACTAATATTTTTTCATTAGTTTAATAATTTTAAATCAATTAAATTTGATTTTAAGAAGATTTAAAAAATCTAGAAATAAAAATAATAGCGTTAGATAAGAAAAATTTAAGAAGCATTAAATTTTTAAAACTTTAAGTACGTAATAAGAATGTAATCAATACTTTGTAAAGATTTTACTTTAAAAATAAGGAAAAATTTTGAATATATTAAAAAAAAAAATCCTATCACAAATATGGTTCAAATTAGGGTAAAATATTTCATGCATAACCTTCTTTATTTAGAGACAAAGATATATAATTTATACAATGAAATTAAATATGTATTTCACTTTCAAATGAAAAAGAAAAATTCAAGCAAAGAGTGGTCACGATTACTTTTAATTTAGTAAAATTTATCATTCTCAAGTCAAAACACAAGTCTTGTTCATGAAAATATCTTTGTTTTTTTGGTAGAAAAGATTCTTATTTATATTACATTATAAGGATTACAAAGACAGAACTTGTGGCGGTACCACTACAGACTCTGAAGATTGTACAACTTGAGCATCTCTACTAGACCTAAGATAATACGGGTGAATGAGGGGCTGCTTCACTCTCCTAACACTTGTGACTCCATTCTTATCCACATGCAAAATCACTAAAAGTAACGATGGAGGCTTCCAAAACAGTACAGTAGTAGAGACATTATTATTACAAACACTCCTAGCTAGTTAAAAACCTCCTAAAACTCATTATTTTGCAAGTTACATAACTAAATTATGTGTGTCCACAGAACCACCTCAAATTACTATGAATTTATTGTGCTAGATAGATCTAACTTATAAGATTTTTTCATCTCTCACGTGTCTCTATGTTTTTTCTCCCAAAATATCTTTAATATTAGTTGACACGATTAATGATTTTTTAACGGATCATGCATATATACTGTTGGTGAAATTACAATAATATTACAACTGAAAAAATTACAAGTGAAAAAAATGAAAAGTTATCTTCTTCTCCTTTGACTGAGGCGCAGATATCTCGCTCTCTTGAAGGAGATTTAAGCCCACTGCAGTAAATTATTTCACCGGTCCAACAGTAATCTTCTTAACTTGTCCCCTACAGGATACAACAACCTTCTCACAAAGAACAACTCAACAACTCTGGACAAGAGTTTAGTTCAAAGCTCCATAAAAGAACACCTCTCTTTAACTAGTAAACTCTCTTTTTACTAACTTTTATGTATTCTTTGGTTTCTTGTATTTATATGCTCTATGTTTTCTTATTTTTCTTATGTTGTTATTTCTCAAAATAATGCAAAACCACCTCTATTTATAAGTGTGAAAAATTTTTCATGGCAATGAATAAGAAGAAAGTGGATAAAGATAGAATATCAATGACCTTTAGATTACGAGCCCGTTTGGATAAGCTGAAAAAAAGCGCTGAAAAAATGTGCTTTTGAAAGTGCTGAACTTATTTTAAAAATAAGCAATTAAGTGTTTGGATAAAAGTGCTGAAACTTAAAAAAAGTTATTGATGTGTTTGGTAAATAATGCTTTTAAGCACTTTTTTTTAAAATGACTGAAATACCCTTATAGCTGTTAATAATATATAGAGTTGATTATTATTAATTTTTATTGCTAAAATAATTCAAATTAAAATTAATATATATATATATATATATATATATATATATATATATATATATATAGATATAAAATATTTTCATGAATGACTATTAATTTGTGCGCTAAAATTTTTTCTTTTAAGAGATTGAAATGAGACCCTTTGAAAAGATTGCTTCATATCATTAAGGTGTAATTTACTAACTTCCATTTTCTTATAATGTTGATCTTCATTTTCCCTTCTATTATATTCATTCGGGTCCGGTATGAACATGGACTACAGTCCACACTCTACAGTAGCACTCAAACATCAAAATGGCGGCAGTAATGATTTCCAGTGATGATTTACGAACTTCCATTGATGATTTACGAACTACCATTTTTTTTCTAAAAATTACACATTAACTTAAAATTCTAAAAAAAAAAAATTTGTTCTAATTACACAAGGGTAAAATTGGAATAACTTTTAATTGCAAGGGACAAGAGGATAATTTTGTTAGTCAAATTAAAATTTTGAAAAAATAAGCACCTATTAGGTTGCTTATTGCTTTTGGCTTAAAAAAAAAAGCCAAAATCAACTTATTTTAAGCAACTTAAAATTTTGCCAAACACCAATATAAACAAAAAAGTGCTTATAAGTTGTTTTGACCAACTTATAAGCACTCCCAAACACTCTCTACATTAATCTTGAAGAAAAATGACCAAATTCATCCACCATAATCAAGAGTCAAATGCATGATACATTGCCTCAAAAGTGACATGAAGAGCCATTGTTATTAGGAGAAAAATGTAATCAACAAACACATGTATTAACACTAAATAATGATAATGCATGAATAAAGATACACTTTAATATAAATAAATATTAAAATGCTCTTAACCTATCATATACTGTATTCAAAATATTGAACTAAGTTAAGCCTATTATTGTTAAGTTGCATCTGCCTTTAGCCACTTGCATAAAAGGATAATTAAAGATTTTTCAAGTCTTTCCACAAATTATGTACGAAAGTTACTTAACACACAAATTTCTTTCACTTTAATTTTGATTTTTCGTTTCGATGTGGCTACTCATTAAGAGAATTACTCTTTATCTTAAATTTTCAAGGATTCATTAAGTCTTTTTTTACTGTTTTAAATTTTAACAAGTAAGTGTCATACTTTTACATGGTATCAGAGCTAAGTTCTATTCAATTTGGGATCTTAGTCCATGCTCTAGTTAGATTTGGGTGTGAAGAGCAGTGTTAATAGTCGTTTGGCCATGAAAATTTTTTACTTTTTTCTGAAAAATTATTTCACTTTAGGAAAAAAGTGAAACCTGCATGTGTTTGACCATGAAAATTTCAAATATAATTTCGGAATTGTATTTAGAAAAGTGAAATCAAATTTTACTTGTTTTCACCTTTTTCACTCCCAGTTCTCTCACAAAATTTTAAAAACAACTTTAATTTATATTCATGGGCAAGCACAACTCTAATTCCAACTTCAACTTCAACTCTGAAAAATTATGATTTTCATGGCCAAACGGGACCTTAGTGTGGATTAGAGTGTTAAAGAGTGCAACAAATTATTTCACCCGTCCAACAGTAATCTTCTTGACTTGTCTCCTACAGGATACAACAGTCTTATCACAAAGAACAACTCAACAACTCTGGACAAGAGTTGAGTTCAAAGCTCCACAAAAGAACACCTCCCTTCAACTAATAACCTCTCTTTTTACTAACTTTTATGCACTTTTTGTTTTCTTGTATTTTCATGCTCTATGTTTTCTTGTTTTTCTTATGTTGTTATTTCTCAAAATAATGCAAGACCACCTGTAATTTTTTTCATACAATGAATAAGAAGAAAGTGGATAAAAATAGAATATCAATGGACTTCAGATTATATAAATCTTAAAAAAATGATCAAATTCATCCACCATAATCAAGAGTCAAATGCATGATGTAGACACCTAATTTTGTCCCTCCCGAAGTCTAATTTTATTCATTTTTAGTTCACCTTACCATATGTCCAACCCCATGTAATTATATCTCACAAAAATACAAAAATAAATAAAAAACAATACCTCTAACTAATTTATCTTATCCTAACAACCTACCCAATCAAAAGCTTCCACCTCCCTACCCACTTACATTTTTATCCTCACAATAACAAATTAAAAGAAATAATATATGGGGGACCCACCAAAATTCCCACATCATAACAAATCCATGCCCATTATAAAAGAAAAATTCTAAGAGGGAAAAAGGGGGAGGCTCATTCTTTAATCATCATCTTCTCCACAATAACAACAATCACAAAATAATCTTCCTCACAAGAAGAACAACAACCAAAAAAAAAAAAAAGAGACACCGGTGAACAGTGACCGGTGAACAGTACTGATGAACAGTACCAGCGAACAGTACCAATGAACAGTAACGGCGTGAAAAGTGACGATGAACGGGTCATTATTTGTCGAGTTGGATTGTTGGTGTTAAGGTTCGGCTCGAGGTTTCCGGGTGCGGACTCTCTTTATTCAAATAACATTGAGTTTGAAAGCTTCAAATTTAAGGTCCAATTCTTTCTTCTCTTTTATTTAATTCTTATGTGATTGTGATTGCGTGTGATTTGATACCGTGGTTTGTTTATTGATGTGAACTGTTGGTGACATTTAGGTGTGTGATGTACTAAGCATGATTGGTGAATTTTCGTTATTCTCGATTGGTGGATTGTGTATTGAAATGGGTTAATCACGTGGTTGAAAATGAATTAAGGTGGGGATTAAAAATGGAGGAAAATGAATATTGATTAATTTTGATGTATTGATAATGTTGAACATGATAGAATTGTGATACGTTGACCTTGGTAGGCAAACGTAGGCCGGGTAGGCAAATTTAGGAATAAGGATTTGTTAGAGTGTTTGAATATGTGCGCGAATGGTACTTTCTACTTTATTGCACGAAAATTTTAAATTGTACTCATTTGGCCGGGGAATACCCCGAAGGATTTGTATTGATTTATCCGGGGAATGCCCCGAAGTAGCATGTACGCAAAGGAGACTCGTGATCAAGGCCCGGAACGTCGGGTGGAGTTTAGTTTAGGATTAGTTTAGAATATAATAGGTTTTATATTTCAGCACCTCTTTTATTTTGGATTGTATAATTTGGACTGAACATTATTTTGGTTTGTTTTGAATTTTGTGTGATTTGTTTGTTTGCTTGTTTTGTGTGTTTATGAGGTTTGTACATTTGTAATGTCAAATTAGCCGATACGCTCCACCAAGCGACCGTGGTCGAACCACGGGATCGAGGGGTGCCTAACACCTTCCCCTCGGTCAACAGAACTCCTTAGCCGAAATCTCTGTTCGCGGATCAGTTTCTAGAGTCAAACCGTTTTGAAAAGGATTTTCCAAA
Organism: Capsicum annuum; assembly: GCF_002878395.1. NCBI lineage: Eukaryota > Viridiplantae > Streptophyta > Magnoliopsida > Solanales > Solanaceae > Capsicum > Capsicum annuum. The sequence continues at coordinate 219,054,823 of NC_061120.1, read as the reverse complement.
GGTCACTTGGCATACCGGATTATGCCAAGTGGCGACTCTGAATAAGAAAAAAAATAATAATGTAAATAATCCTTTTTTTTCGAAACAAATTTTTCATTTTTGTCACCTTAATAATAAAATCCTTTCGAACTTAAAATACATATCTTTCTTTTGGAGTACGGAAAAGGGGTGTGACAGCTTTGACGACTCTGCTGGGGAATCATTTTCAGAATTTGGACTTATTTTTGGAGTCGTATCGACTTTGTTTGGCATTAGGGGTGTATAGACATTGTTTGTGTTATTGTTATCACTGTTGTGTGTTTCTGTGCTCTTTGTTTACAGTTTTTCTTTATGTGTTACCGCTTTATATCTTGCATCATTTGCATAACCCAAATCAATTCTTTCTGCAACAAGTCTCAGAGTGCACGTCATGCGCACGAACTCTAGTTGAGTCACCCTTATTTTAGGGGGGGAGCCGTTGGATGTATGGAGTAGGTGGAAAGCAAAGCAGCCACTCTCGACCATATGCTCCCCCAAACGGCCTTGTTAGTAAACCACAACGTAGGTCAGCCTTTAGGTCATTCTTATGTGCATCATATTGAGACCTAACGGGGCCCACACGGTCCTTTGTAGGAGACTCACCCCTAAAGCATTCCTACGTGCTAAATGTTGCATCTTTGAGGGTAACGTGGTCATTTGATGGACTGATTTGGGGAAAGCACGTGCTAGAATTAAATAGTGTGCAGGCAAGGAAAAATTAAAAAAAAAAAAAAGAGGATAAAGAAAGAAAAAGTGAGTCGAAAAGAAAAAAAAAGAGTTTCGTAGTTTTTAGAGTTTTTTGTGTCTTTTGTTTTTCACAATCCAAATATTCAAAAAGATTTATTTTATCTTTCGCACTCATTTTTCTCAAAAAACATCAAAAAGATTTTCCTTTTGTTCCTTTACCATGCATTCATAATTCGAAAAATTCAAAAATATTTTTTAAATTGGATCTTTTTATAAAAAATAAATGCGAAAAAGATGGTAGAAGTTTGTACATTTCATATAACTAAATACCCAAAAAGATTTTTCCTTTCATAATTGTTGGTGTCAGTTTTATGTAACGCGTAAAATTGCAAAAAAACTCAAAAAAGATTTTATTGACGTCTTTTATCGTCTGTCTGTAAGTCGGTTATTTAATCATTAATTGTCCTATCTAGATGAACTACACACCCCTGATTCTCCTCTTTCGGGATGTGAGATACATAGGCAGCCTATTGTTGGTTCGGGGATCTTATTTAAAAAATTTAAAAAGATTTTCTTCACTCTTTATTTAGAGTAGGTGTTTCATACATATCTTGAAAAGAAAAAATACAAAAAAAAAAAGAAAAAAAAAATTTTCCTCAATAGTCGTAGGTTTCATTTTTTGGTTGATTTTATTTGAAAAATTCAAAAATATTTCTTCACTCTCCATTTAGAGTAGGCATTTCATATACGTCTTTAAAAGAAAACTACAATTTTTTTTTTCATTTAATAGGTTCAAGTTTCGTTTTCATATGAAATTCAAAATCAAAAACCCAAAAAGATTTTCTTTGGTTATCATAGGTTTCATTTTGTATAAGGATGTTAAAGCCGAAGAATTCAAAAATATTTTCGTTATTTCTTTTGACAAATTTTATTTTTCTTTTCTTTTTAAAGTTTCAAGAATATGAAAAAAGAAAGAAAAAGAGTTTAATCGGTCATTTTGGCAAGACTTCACGAACTACGCACACCTGATTCTTCTCTTTCGGGAGTGATATACGTAGGCGCCCTATTTGGGTTCGGTGATCTTTTCAAGAAAAAAAAAAGAGGTTTTGAAAAACTGTTGAACTCTAACCATTTGCTATCTCTTGTGCAGTTAGTTTAAGGTGGTTAGTTTGTGGCATTTTGACTGGTCCTTCATATTGCTCCAAGTCACAGAGGAAATTATGGCCAACAAGGATACCGAGTTAGTTGTCACTAATCAGATAGGAAGTTTGGGGAATGAGAATGTAGGAGATAATGAAGAGATTCGGAAATTAAGGCGGCAAATAACAGAAATGCATCGAGCTTGGGCTAATGGGTTGCCGCCTCCTCCATTTCCCGCAGATAATTTGGAATATCTTTCTAGTTTGCCTTTAATGTCACATGCACAATTTTCTATTTTGGTAGACACGCCACAACATGCATCAGGACCTACTCCGGGGCAACAGTATCCAAACACTTCCAATATTCATTTCCTCATTCCTCAATACAAAATCACCACATGCTCGGCTTCGCCTGTTATTCATGTTTTTGCAGCCCCACTCCCGTCTGAAGCTTCTGCTTTTAATGTCAATCCAATGGTTGTGATTCCTCACTCTACAAGCGACCCTGTATTGAATGTTTTTAGTGATCAACATTACGCTCTCGAGCCTACATTTAAGTCGATTGGTCCTTATGATTGCCCTCAACCACCTGAATTTCCTCCTAACATTGAGAAGCCTGTTATGACAGAAGAACAAGAGGAAATAGCCAAAAAATTAAGAAGTTTGAAACTGATTATGAAAAACTTGCAAGGACTTGGGGTGTACAAAAGTGTCTCATATAAAGATCTGTGCATGTTTCCAGGTGTACATCTCCTCTTGGTTTTAAAATGCCGAAGTTTGAGAAGTATAATGGACATAGCGATCCTGTAGCACATTTGAGACGCTATTGTAACCAGCTAAGGGGCGCTGGAGGGAAGGAAAAATTACTCATGGCATATTTTGGTGTGAGTCTTTCAGGTCTTGCTTCAAAATGGTTTGTTGACCAAGACATCGACAAGTGGAATAGCTGGGATGACCTGGCTAATGAATTCATGCAACAATTTCAATACAATATGGAGTTGATTCCTAACGAGAAATCCTTAACTAATATGAAGAAAAAGAGTACTGAAACTTTCAGAGAGTATGCGATTAGATGGCGTAAACAAGCCGCTAGGGTGAAACCGGGCAAGAGGACCATACCATCGTTACCCATGGGCTCAAACCCAAGTTTATGGCCAAGTTCCACAGAATCTTTCCCAAAATTCATTATATTTTATTCCCCCATCTCTATATCAAGTGTATAATGTGCAACCATATGTTCAACCCCCATCTTACCCACACTGGCGCGCGCCAACTCTGCCAAGTTATCCTCCAACTCCACATACATATTGAAGCCCTTCTAGGCCTGGTTTTCAATTTATGCCAAATAATGAAATGAGACAGAAGTCGAGGGATAGCTTCACACCCATTGGAGCGTTGTATGCAAGTTTATTCCAGAGATTGGTACATCAGGGCATGATTACTCCTCTCCTTGGGTATACTCCTGACCCATATTCAAGAAGTTTTGATCCTAATGAACGATGTACATATCATTCAGATGTTCAGGGTCACAGTATTGAAGATTGTCGTGCTTTGAAAAGAGAAATTGAAAAGATGATTCAGGATAAATCAATCATGGTGCAGAACATTGACAGTGAGGAAAACTCTAGTTATGTTGATATGCAAACCAGTGGCTAAGATGTCAGGCTGAGCAATTTAGAAGTCACCCCTCTCCTTATTAGGAAGGGGTGTGGTAGCTTGTTTTGTTTTATTGTCTGCTCTTCGAATTATTTCAGGGTTGTAGTTCGAGATCTGTCTTGTTTTGTCCTTTTGTTGTTTATGTTCAAACCCTTCTATCTTTTGTTTTGACTAAATGAAGTGTCTCATTTTCCTTTGTGTTTTAAATATGTGTTGTTTTTTTGTTTTCTTTACATAGTACATTTTGTGTTGACTCTAGTGATATGACATGCTAGTGAAATTTTCAGCCAGATCTTAAAATCCAGTTTAAGCATGAACATTGAATCAGAGGGTTAAAGTTAGAAAAAGAGCGCATATGAGAAAATAGATAGAGTGCTGAGACATTTGGTGACAAGTTAAGGCAATTATTTTGAGAATCACAAGAACAACTTGGTCATCGATCGAAAGACAAGTCCCAATGAGGTCAAATAGTGGACGTGTGATCGCTATATCAAGAGAAACAAGAAGATAAGCAGCTCCACTAAAGCATGAGTCATTTGATGTGAGGAATGTACAACAAAGGTGGAGTTTACAGAAGAAGTAGTGACGCACAGACTCAATCTGCTTAAAAAGATGTCGCAAATGATCTTCATCTCTCACTTCCAATTGCATGTTATGTACTTGCATTCTCAAGGATTGATATGATGAAGGCACTTCATTCTGCTATCCAAACATTGTGTCATCCTTTGTTTACCCCATTTGAGCCTTAGTGTTATTTTCTTTCATACCCCTCTTTTGGAATCAAGATAGAGTAAGTAAAGTTCAAAGAATAGTGTCGAGTAAAAAGATAAAGTCAAAAGTTACAAAAAAGAGACAAAAATGTTTCCAAAAAAAAGAGTGTCAAGAAAAATAGAGTTAGAAAAAAGAATCGCAAAGTGAAAAGAGCGAATAAAAGAAAAAAAAAAGAGAAAAATCAGATCAAAGCAAAAGAACAAGCTGCCAGAACTACGCATGACCTGATTCTCCTTTCTCGGGGATGAGATACGTAGGTTTCCCTACTCTGCGCTCGGTTCAACCAAATAAACAATTTAGAATCACCCAGTCAAAAGAAATTGGAGCATGAGTTAATCCTCATTGTTTGAGTCGATTCCAAAAGTTGTAAGTCCTAACCCATTTCAAGTGTCTTTTGGGCCTCACGCCATCCTTTCTTTCTAACCCTATCCAAAAGCCAAGTTACAACCAAAGAAAAGACCTTCAGATCAATCTTTGGGGATGTTAAAGCAAAGCATGCAAGGGATATGATGATGTATTTGGGAACTACCTGTCTTCCTCAGCACAAGGAATCACGAGAGAAATAAATATGAAAGAGTCTTATTGGTGAAAACCCTCACGGGCACCGTAAGGCGATAGTAAGTTGAGAGAGATAAAAATGAGAGAGTCTTATTGGTGAAAACCCTCACGGGTATCGTGAGACGATTGTGAGTTGGGAGAAATGAGAATATGAGAGTCTCGTTAGTAAAAACCCTCACAGACACCATAAGACAATGGTGAGCTGAGGGAAAGACCCTTCAAAGCGTCACTAGCCGAATGAGGTCTGAATGCAATTAGCCTAAGGAAACAACTCAGTTTTAAGGTCATTAACTCAACAACAATTGGTAGAAAGTTTGGATGGAAAGATCAGGTAGCTTAATCCAAAATGCATGGCATAATCATTAGAGTTGACTATCATTTTTAGAAAATTTGTCATTTCTTTGTTTCAAATGGGGACACTCATTGTCTTTTCTTTCTTCTCTTTATTTTATTTTGTTTTCTTGAGTCAGTGGTCCAAATAAAAGTCATTGTCATTTTTCTCTTGTTTTTGAGTCAAGTCCATATCAAAACAAGTGAGAAAAGATTTCAAAACTGGCTACCAACTTCTTTAATTGCACAATGCAAGACAAAGTCAGCATATGAAAGAGACATAATTATGAGCTGAAGAAGGCATACAGAAAGCTGTCAACAGACAAGCTGGGGAACTTATGAAAATACCAAGGTTTGAAGGATTTATCTGAGAAGCATGACAAAGTAGAGATACTGTGTTTATTTTGGAGTCACTCTTAATAATCTGAGTTTGGGTCAATGACACGACAAAGCAGGGGCAAATATCAGCAATCTGAAACAAAATAAAGGGAATGAATACTAGAGCAAATGCTTGGAAAGCCAAGTGCTGCAAGCTACCACTAGGTTTTTAACTGACAAATTTTCTTTGTTGAAATAGGGGCGGATTCGCTTCACTTAATTCAGCTACCATTGGAAATGCACATCCGTGAGATTTTACTTTATGTTCAGGACCCTCCTGAAAAATGGGATTGTACTTTATGTTCAGGACCCTCCTGAAAAATGGGATTTTACTTTCTGTTCAGGACCCTTCTGGAAAATGAGACTTTACTTTATGTTCAGGACCCTCCAGAAAAATGGAAGTTTAGTTTATGTTCAGGACCCTCCTGAAAAATAGGATTTTACTTTATGTTCAGGACCCTCCTGAAAAATGGGACTTTACTTTATGTTTCAGACCCTCCTGAAAAATGAGATTTTACTTTCTGTTCAGGACCCTCCTGAAAAATGAGAGTTACTTTCTATTCAGGACCCTCCTGAAAAATGAGATTTTACTTTTTGTTCAGGATCCTTTTGAAAAATGAGATTTTACTTTCTGTTCGGGTTCCTCCTGAAAAATGGGACCACGCTTTCAAAAATGAAATACTGCCTTATGATAATCCTTGTGTGGGAAATTCGAGCAATATTTGTAAGGAGATGCACTTCCTTATTTGGTAAATCCAGGAACATTTGTGAGGAAACACACTTTCTTATTTGGTAATTCAAGCAATATTTGTAAGGAGATACACTTTCTTGTGTGGGAAATTCAAGCAAACATTTGTAAGGAGATGCACTTCCTTGTTTGATAATTCAAGCAACATTTGTAAGGAGACGCACTTCTTTGTTTGGTAATTCGATTGGCACTCGTAAGGACACGCACTTCCTTGTTCGGGTAATTCCAGCAACATTTGTAAGGAGACGCACTTTGTTGTTTGGCTAATTCCAACAACATTTATAAGGGGACGCACTTCCTTGTTTTGACAATTCAAGCAATATTTGTAAGGAGACACTTTCTTATTTTGGTAATTCAAGCGCTATCATAAGGAGACGCACTTCCAAAGGAGACACACTTTCTTGTTCGGGTAATTCCAGCAACATTTGTATGGAGACGCACTTCCTTGTTCGGGTAATTCTAGCAACATTTGTAAGGAGACGCACTTCCTTTTTTGGGTAATTCAAGCAACATTTGAAAGGAGACGCGCTTCCTTGTTGAGTAATTCAAGCAACATTTGTAAGGAGACGCACTTCCTTGTTGGGTAATTCAAGTGACATTTTGTAAGGAGATGCACTTCCTTGTTTGGTAATTCAAGCGGCATTTGTGAGGAGACGCACTTCCTTGTTTAGTTAATTGAAGAAACATTTGTAAGGAGACGCACTTTCTTGCTTGGGGTAATTCGAGCAACATTCGTGAGGAGATGTACTTCCTGGTTTGGGCAATTCGAGAAACATTTATAAGGAGACACGCTTTCTTATTTTGGTAATTCAAACGCTATCATGAGGAGATGCACTTCCAAAGGAGACTCACTTTCTTGTTTTGGTAATTCAAGCGGCATTTGTAAGGAGATACACTTCCTTGTTTGGTAATTCAAGCGGTATTGGTAAGGAGACGTACTTCCTTGTTTGGGTAATTCAAGCAGCATTTGATAAAGAGACGGACTTCCTTGTTTGGGGTAATTCAAGCAACATTTGTAAGGAGATGCACTTCCTGGTTTGGGCAATTCAAGAAACATTTGTAAGGAGACGAACTTCCTTGTTTGAGTAATTCAAGAGACATTTGTGAGGAGATGCACTTCCTTATTTGAGTAATTCAAGCGGCATTGGTAAGGAGACGCACTTCCTTATTTTGGTAATTCAAGCGGCATTGGTAAGGAAATGCACTTCCTTGTTTTGATAATTCAAGAAACATTGGTAAGGAGATGCACTTCCTTGATTGGGTGATTCGAATTTTGCTTTTTAGGTGATGCACTTTCTAACTTAAGTCTTGATTCCTAGAAGATGCACTTTCTAGTCGAGTTATCGCACTTAACCCTAAGGGGACACACTTCCTTGCTAGTTTTCATTTGTCAGGTGGCACACTTTTTAGTTTAAACTTGTATCTCTAGAAGACGCACTTTCTAGTTAGAATCCCTCACTTTAATTCTTAGGAGATGCACTTTCTAGTTTTGGTTATTTAATTTTACTCTTAAGAGATGCATTTCTTAGTCAGAGTCTTGATTCATCATTGCAACATGAAAGTAGGTATGATGTGACTTTTCCAAAAGTCTTCTGATGATAAACTGGGGCAAAAATTCAATTTCTGTTTTTGAAACTTTACTTTTCTGGCAAATAAATGGAATTTCTCTTTATAATAATATTTCTTTGGGATAATTTTCTTTTTAGTTTTGATGTGATTTGAGGAGCCTGCCCGAAGCACAGGGCGAATAAATGAAAAACTAAGCAACAAGGTGAAGAAATTGAAAGTTAAACAGATTGAAAAATAGCAAGTCAGGAGTCCGCTTGCAGAACAGGGTGAAAAAGTTGAAAGCATAGCAACAAGTTGATGAAATAACAAGTTCGGAAATCCACCTGGAGAACAGGGTGAAGAAATTGAAAGGCAAGCAATAAGTTAAAAAAATAGCAAGCCAGGAGCCCGCCTGAAGAATAGGGTGATGAAACTCAAGTCAAAAGTCCAAAAGAAGCTGTATAGATAGGATTTTTGTAATTTCATTTATGCTTTAACTTGTAATTTTCATTTTTAATATAATAACAGAGTTGTGGACCGGAACCTCGATGGAACCTCACTCGACTCTCCAACTCAGTATAGTCCATCTCTTTCCAATCTTTTGAAATACCCGTGACTTGATTCTCTCATAACTTGGGTAGGTAGGATGTCTTAAGTCAAGCCCCGGTTGTCCTTCTTCCTTCTGTTTCTTTCTTTGAATAATGGTCAGGTCAAAACTTGGTCTCGCTGTCTACTTCTTTGTCTGAAAACACTTCGTGTTTAAATTCAAAGGGGGCATGATGTAGACACCTAATTTGGTCCCTCTCGAAGTCTAATTTTATTCATTTTTAGTTCACATTACCATGTGTCCAACCCCATGTTATTATATCCCACAAAAATGCAAAAATAAACAAAAAACAATACCTCTAACTAATTTATCTTATCCTAACAACCAACCCAAACAAAAGCTTTCACCTCCCTACCCACTCACATTTTTATCCTCACAATAACAAACTAAAAGAAAGAATATATGGGGGACCCACCAAAATTCGCACATCATAACAAATCCATGCCCATTATAAAAGAAAAATTCTAAGAGGGAAAAAGGGAGAGGCTCATTCTTTGATCATCATCTTCTCCACAATAACAACAATCACAAAATAATCTTCCTCACAAGAACAAGAACAAGAACAAGAACAACAACAAAATAATAAAAAAGGGGCGCCGGTGAACAGTAATCGGTGAACAGTACCGATGAACAGTACCTGTGAACAGTACCAGTGAACAGTAACGGCGTGAAAAGTGACGGTGAACGGGTCATTATTTGTCGAGTTGGATTGTTGGTGTTAAGGTTCGGCTCGAGGTTTCCGGGTGCGAACTCTCTTTATTCGAATAACATTGAGTTTGAAAGCTTCAAATTTAAGGTTCAATTCTTTCTTCTCTTTAATTTAATTCTTATGTGATTGTGATTGCATGTGATTCGATATCGTGGTTTGTTTGTTGATGTGAACTGTTGGTGACATTTGGGTGTGTGATTGCTAAGCATGATTGGTGAATTTTTGTTATTCTCGATTGGTGGATTGTGTATTGAAATGAGTTAATCACGTGGTTGAAAATGAATTAAGGTGGGGATTAAAAATGGAGGAAAATGAATATTGATTAATTTTGATGTATTGATAATGTTGAACATGATAGAATTGTGATACGTTGAACTTGGTAGGCAAATGTAGGCCGGGTAGCCAAATTTAGGAATAACGATTTGTTGGAGTGTTTGAATATGTGCGTGAATGGTACTTTCTACTTTATTGCACGAAAATTTTAAATTATACTCATTTGGCCGGGGAATACCCCGAAGGATTTGTATTGATTTATTCGGGGAATGCCCCGAAGTAGCATGTACGCAAAAGGGACTCGTGATCAAGGCCCGGAACATCGGGTGGAGTTTAATTTAGGATTAGTTTAGAATAGAATAGGTTTTATATTGCAGCACCTCTTTTATTTTGGATTGTATAATTTGGACTGAACATTATTTTGGTTTGTTTTGAATTTTGTGTGATTTGTTTGTTTGCTTGTTTTGTGTGTTTATGTGGTTTGTACATTTGTAATGTCAAATTAGCCGATACGCTCCACCAAACGATCTTGGTCGAACTACGGGATTGAGGGATGCCTAACACTTCCCCTCGGTCAACAAAATTTCTTAGCCGGAATCTCTGTTCGCGGATCAGTTTCTAGAGTCAAACCGTTTCGAAAAGGATTTTTCAAAGGTGACTTGGCACACCGGATTATGCCAAGTGGCGACTCTGAATGAGAAAAAAAAAATGTAAATAATCCTTTTTTTTCGAAACAAATTTTACATTTTTGTCACATTAATAATAAAACCCTTTCGAACTTAAAATACATATCTTTCTTTTGGAGTACGGAAAAAGGGTGTGACACATGATACATTGCCTCAAAAGTGACATGAAGAGCCACTGTCATTAGGAAAAGAATGTAATCAACAAATACATCCACTAACTCTAAATAATGATAATGGATGAATAAAGATACACTTTAATATAAATAAATATTTAAATGTTCTTAATCTATTATTGATACGGGAATGACAACGGAAACAGGAAACAAACACCCAAAACAGTCCACTAGTCAAGGAAATCGTGGACCTTTTAGAGGACCCCTCTCAGATTCAACAAATAACAACAAGAACACAATGTATTGTGGTGTTTAACACCTAAAAACATCCAACAACAAATTATGTTAACAACAACAATGTAACAAGAACAACATGTCACGGGTTTGGATTACAAGAATACAAACAAACAATTACAACATAAACAAATGGATAGATAGTTAGACCTTGGTTTGTATCATCTTAAGAACCCAAGAACATGTGACACTCTTGGACTCTTAACACTACAGACAACAGTTAACCTAACTCCTACGTTGACACAAGAGTAACTTTACCTCCTCTAAGCACCAACGTATCAAGCCAACATTGCAACACAAGTGATATCCACACTTGTTGCCTCATTTCAGTGTGGCAGCTATTCCAAGCCCTACAACTAAAGGTGTTTCATGTTTCAAGTCTTACATCAATAATCAACTAAGTAAATAAACCCTACAATGTTCTATTTATACTACATTATAATAATAGACAAATGATAAAAGGGCCCTTTAGTGACTAGTCTTCAAAATGGGCGCCCATTGAGTGCATCATATGGGCGGCTTTGGGCATCCTTCACACTTAGACTTGTGCACTCTCTTGGTTGTCTTTAACATACTCAAAAAAATATTCATGATCACGATCGTACTTGTATCAATCATATACTGTATTTAAAATATTTAACTAAGTTTAGCTACTTGCATAAAAGGATAATTAAAGATTTTTCAAGTCTTTCCCTAAATTATCTATGAAAGTTACTTAACACATAAATTTCTTTCACTTTTGTCTCACCCCTTTTTTTCTCACTCCCAAAAATAATTAATTTTTAAGTTTAGAAATGGTTTTATTATTAAAGTGACAAAAGATGAAAATTATTTCGAAAAAGGATTCATTAGTTTCAAAACTCTGAGTCGCCACTTGGCATAAATCAGGTGTGCCAAGTCACCCGTGGATATCCTTTTTCAAAATGGTTTTAACTCTATAAAATTGATCCGCGAACAGAGATTCCGGCTAAGGAATTCTGTTGACCGAGGGGAAGGTGCTAGGCACCCCTCGATCCCGTGGTTCGACCACGGTTGCTTGGTGGAGTATATCGGCTAATTTAGACACTATGAATGTATAAACCACACCAAACATAAATAAAATGATCAATCAAGCAAACAAATCCAAAAACGATGTCCAGTCTAATTATACAGTCTAAAATAGAAAAAGAATCCGAAAATGTAAATCCTATTCTACCCTACACTAATTTTATACTACGCTCGCATGCTACCTGATGCCTCGGACCTTCATCATGGACGTCCTCCAAATACAAAATACTTTGGGGCATTTTCCGATGAATAAATACAAGTGATCGCAGGGCATTCCCCAATTAAATAAATATATTTCCAAATGCAAGAACTAAAACCAAACCGTTCAATTCAAATTTCACATTCAAACATTCAACAAGAAAACTTATTTCTAAATTTTTGCCTACCCGAACCAACATTCGCCTATCTATTTCAATATATCATAATTTTATCACATTCCAACAATATTCATGCTCATTACGAATTATACAAAACAACAATAAACCAAAGCTAATCTAAATTCAACTTTTTTTTATCAATTTCTCAATTTCATCCCCAAATCCATTTTTAACCACGTTATTAAACCAGTTCGACTATCAAATCACTTTTCAAAATCCGAAACCAACAACACATACCCCAATGAAGATTCAAACATTTAAGCATACCAATCATTCATATCCACAACAACAAATAACATTTTGCTCGAAATATTCAAAACCGCACCACAAATTCACGATATTAACCAACTTCGATATAATAAAAAAGTAGAGTTGAGAGATGGACCTTTGAAGAATCGATTTCGCTGATAATAAAATTAAGAAAGCCCGGACTATAGAATTCCTAATAGGACCTCAACAATGACGAACTCCAACTCCGTATTAAAAAATTTGAGACCTAAAACTGAAGCTTCGTAAATTCAATCGAACCTGAAAACTAACACTGTTCACGTACTGTTCACAATACTATTCATGCCACTGTTCACGATACTGTTTCGCTCTCGATTTTTTTCTCTCTCTCGCGATTCTCTCTTCTCTCCCTCATTTTTTTTTGTTCTTCTTGTAAGGAAGATGATTTGGTGATTGTTGTTATTGTGGAGAAGATGATGATGAAAGAATGAGCCTCCCTTTTCTCCTTTTAGAATTTCCTTTTATATATTTTTTATTTGATTTTTCTTTTTCTTTATTTATTATCCTATGTGGAAACATATAATTGGTGGCTTGTGGAAATAAGTGTGTGGCTTGTGGAAAGACGAGGGTGGTGTGTGGAAAAATGAGTAGGGCGTGTGTCTTTTACATGTATCCAATGAAAAATGAAAAGTGAGGTGTTGAGGTGGCATAGTGAGGTGACAAAGATGCTATGTATTTAATTATTTTCAAGTCTTTTTTGGGGGAGAAATTATCAATTAAACAAAATTATGGTAAGGTGAATAAAATAAAAATAAAAATAATAAAATAAAATAAAAATGATTAAAATATTTTCGGGAAAGGACAAAATTACGTGTCTACAATTTTAATTTTGATTTTTCATTTTGATATGGCTACTCATTAAGAGAATTAATCTTTATATTAAATTTTCAAGGATTCGTTAAGTCCTTTTTTTTATTGTTTTAAACTTTAACAAATAAGTGTCATACTTTTATATGGTATCAGAGCTAAGTTCAATCCAATTTGGGATCTTAATTCATACTCTAGTTAGATTTGGGTGTGAAGAGCAGTGTTAGTGTGGATTAACGTGTCATATTTATTAGGAAATGATTTGGTAGTCTAATTATATTGACAATTCTCCCCTTATAAGTTGGGTGATATTTTTTATTTTACTGTGATAAAAATTATTGAGATTAATGAGTAAATACTTAGATTTGTAGATGCTAGATAAAATTAAAGTGGAGAAAATTTTACTTGAAAGACACTTTAGGTTTACATATACTATTAGATTTCATTCCAAAAATGCAACAGAATGAACTTTTATAAATAAAATTGTAAGTCTTAAAAGAAATTATATGTCATCTCAATACGTAGAAGAAAGTTCGTATATTTATTTTCTTCCACTTTTTTGTTCTCATTATTTTCTATTTTCTAATCATAAGTAATGAGTTTTTTGACTCGTTTGTTTTTGAAATTTTATCTTGTGTAAAATTTGGTGTGTTGTTTTTTCTCTCTTAGTTTGTACTAGTAATTTTTTACGACTCTCAAATCTCATTGCTAAATTGTTGCTATTTTTTTTCTACGCTAGCTTTCTTTTTATTTTGACTTTGATTCGAGTTTTTTATTTGTATTTATTTTCATCATTCTTTCTGTATATTTTTAAAATTTTTTAGTTAATATATATATTTATATATATTTATATATATAAAGGAGAGTCATAGACAAGGTGATGTGGCATCTTTCTATGACCTCCATTCATATTTATCATTTTTCTCTTTTTTTTAAAAAAAAATTTCTTCATTAATCAATTTGTTTATTAATTAAAATAATTATATCATATTTCCTATACCTAATTATATCTCATGAGTTATAAGAAAACCTCTATCTATTTGTATTCTCTACTTAATAGATAATATGGGTAAAATAGCCCGATGGACCCTTATACAATGTCCATTTTGTAATGTGGATATTCCTACTTACATGTTTGTTATATGGACCCTTGAACTCAATAAAAACGAATGTTTTGAACCCTTTTTCGATGTGTGTAACACACTTGTTGCCACAGCATCTTCCACGTAGATTCCACGTCATTTTTCAATTAAAGATACAAATTTTTTAAGTTTTTTTTTTCTAAAAAAAAAACCCCTCCCCTCCCTCGCCCTTTCTCTCTTCCATCTCTTCTCTCTCTTTTCAAACCCCTCCACCGAGCTAAAAAAATTCACCAAGTGCTGACATGGTGATATAAAAATTCTCAAAATTCCACCAACTACAATTTTTTCTCTATAATCCCTTTTTGAGTTTCAATTTTGAATTATAGAGAAAAAAATTGTAGTTTGGTGGGATTTTTTTGGTGAAATTAAGGTTGTTCATGTTGAGATCTGATCGGATATGCTGAATTTTTTTTATGTTTTTTAGTTTATTTGTGTGAAATTTGGTGTTTTATGAGAGGTTTTTTGAGTTTATATAGTTGAAAAAAATTGACTTTTGGATGAAAATTGGAGCTGAATTTTGATCAGATTTGATGAATTTTGTTTCTTTTTCAGCAAATTTTAGTATTTTATGGGAGATTTTGGAGTTGATATAATTGTAAAAATTGAATTTGGATGAAAATTGAATCATCATCATCGGCGGCGGCGGCTGCAATGGCAGTGGTGCGGTTTCTCGAATGTTGTCCAAGAAGGACAATCATCTAAGTTGTTCTTTTCTTCCTTGGACAATGAAGTCCCTTCTATTAATGGTTATTGGTGTGTTGGACATGACACTTAACAACAAGCTAAAATGGGGAATTCATGGGGAGATGGGGAGAGGGTGGAGGGACGGGGAAAGGGGTTGGTGCGGGGGTGGGGGAGAGGGGCTGGTGGGTGGGGGACGGGGAAAGAGGGCGGGGGAATGGGGGTTGGTGAAGGGTTGGAGGGGTTGGGGGATGGGCGAGGGAGCGGAGGGACCTTTTTTTATTTTTTAAAATTATTTTAATGTAAAATTGATAAAAAAAAAATGATTCTCACTCTTACCCAGGGGCGTGCCTACACGCGTTTTGTCCTACTCAGCCATTTTAATGACACATAAGTTCGGTCAACGATCAAAGGGTTTAAAGTATTATTTTTTAATGGGTTCAAGGGTCCAGATGACAAATATGTAAGTAGAAGTGTCCACATTACAAAACGAACATATTACAAGGATTCATTGAGTCATTTTACCTATAATATGTCTTCTCAACTTCCTTCTACCTATAAATAACAATAATCTATAGAGTTGCTGTAATTTCATATATAAAAAATGTATTTTTTTTATATTATTAGAAAAAACAATTTTCTTTTTCCCTTTTTTATATTACCTTTTTTGCTATAACTTGCAAAGTTGCAAGTTTTGCTATAAGTTGCAATTAATCATCTAATAAAGGTTATTTGGATTTTTTTCCCTTAAAGATATGTAAAATGTACCAAAATATCCTTTAATCTGGCGGTCTTAAACATGTCACGTGGAAAGCTTATATTAATGAGTTACCAAAAAAGGAACGAGGCATTCTTTATCAAATGGACTAAAAAAATAGGTCAAATAAATTAAAACGGAGGAAATATTAAGTTTCAAAAGTTTCCAAAAACTGGTGTTACCCAAATTACTAAACTTATATAGTAATTTTTTTTCAATCAACATACAAATAATGGCATTGCTACTTGCATCAGCTTCCTTTAATTTGTTTGTGACAACATAAAAATGGTAGTAATTGAATTACAAATGATAAAAATTTATTCGCACTCAGTATATATTCATACCAAAGTAATTGTTAGAGTTTGTGATCCGAAGTTTGTTGATCCGGCCCTGAAAAGTTCGCGTTGCAACCCATATTTATGATTTTTCATGGGGTCTGTGGTAGTAGCGTAGCGTATGGACCTGTATGTTTTTAGGGTAGGACTTATTTATACGCATATATTATATAAACGCGTTTAGTGGACTGTTTCGGGTTGATATATATAAAAACGTCATTGAGACAAATCGTCTCCTCATTGTACTCCTTTCCATTATAGTGAATTCCTCTGTCTCAGTCCGTAGTTTTCCCCGCAAGGATTTCCACGTAAATCTGTGTGTTCTTGTTTTTCTTTTGCTTCTGATTTGCTTAATACTGTTCTATCATAACAGTAATAAATGTATGTTCGTATCACCAAATCGTAGTGACCTCTCCTCTCCAATAGTCACAAAAAGAAAGTGTTCAACATTTTTAATCATGCTATCTAATATTCTTGTATAACACTCATTTTGTGATTATATATAGAGAGAACAAACAAAGGAAAGATGATTTTCGTTAAAATGAAACCTTATTCAACACTAGCATGAGTGGAGTCTGGAGAGCTAAAATGCAGTGGCAGAACCAGTATATTTATGAAGGGGTTCATAAGTGAACATACGAACTAATCGAAGGGGGTTCAACATCTAATATTTATACATAAAAAATAATTTTAACCATGCATATATAACATAATTTTTTGCCAAAGAGGGTTCGGATGAACCCTCTCGGCAAAGGGTAGATCCGCCACTGATAAAATGTACACAGTCCATACCGCTACCTCAGAGGTGAGGTAGAGAGGCTGTTTCCGTTAATAACTGGATATAGAGCTTAGTAGAAAGCAACTTTCAACAAGTACACATGCAAGCAATGCAACATTCCATAGGGCACCCAGGGCAACATAGCTTCAACATTCTTCTACTTGGACTAATAATTGCCTTGTTATTCCATGGAGAAAACTCCATAACCTGCACATAGAGTGATGGGTGGTCAGTCAGTTTCGAAAAATTATATATATATATATATATATACATCAAAATTTAATTATTATTTTTAGATACATATTATAGTGTATTATAACTCTGAAAACCCTAAATAAGCAAAATTACTCGCTTTGTCACTGACCTGGCGGTTGCTATTAGCCTTCAAATGATCAGATGAAGATTCACATAGCTGATAGCTACAACAAAAAGAAAGAACAATGAGGAAGATGACAACTCTGGATTCGATCGTTGCCATGTTGGAACCAATCGATGAACCACGTGAGCTGGTTAGATGTGTGTGGGGCAAAGGACTCGTAGTACCACACACTTCTGATTGATCTAGTCTTTTCTTCGCTTCGATTCAAGTATATAGAATGCTTGACCTAAGTACACTTATATATACAAGTGCTTCTTATTGTATTCTAATTATTAATTAATAGTATTATTATCTTATGTTTTGTGGCCGGTTATCCATCTTTAAAATAATACCTCATTAATTAACTAATGACAACTTGCCTTTGTGAGGAATATATATAACCCAACATGGATATTTTTTTTTTTAGAGTCAGACGATATAAATTGTGTTAGTATTTAAGAGGTATTTTTTAATCATATTGACGAAAGAGAGACTGCAACTTATAGTATTTTCCATATAGTTTTTAAATATTCAAATTTTAATTTCAAAATATGAATTAATCTCATTTAATTTAGCTTTAAAAATTAATCAAATTGACTCTCAAAAAATAAAATATGAGACTAAAAGAGACAGAGGAAGTAGATCGCAAGCACAATTTTATTTAATATAAAACGTCTCTTTTTTTCATATGATTAAAAAATACTCTCTCTTTTATTTTTTTAAAACCCCTTAATGACTTCTTGTGATACTTTGGCTAAGTTAAGTGTTTTTTTTGTTACATAAAGTCATTAAGTGACTTTTGTGATACTACTTGCTGTATATTTTTCTTAATTACAAAAAATAATTTAGAGACTTTACTTTGTAACTGACCCTCTGACATTATACACACATATATGTACATATTTCAATAATAGGTAAGTTATCATTAATAGTAAAGTATTACGACTAGAGATGGATCACATTCTAGTATTAATATTTTACTAATTAATTAATGACAACTTACCTATTGAAATATATTGATAATTTGTCTATTGAAATATATTTTCTATTTCAATAGACAAGTTGTCATTAATTAATTAGTAAAGTATATCAATACTAGAGGGTGATCCATCTCTAATCATAATACTATATTCTAATAGGCAAATTGTCATTAATTAGTTAGTAAAGTATTAATATTAGAAGGTGATCTATCTCTATTCTCTAGTCGTAATGCTTTACTAATTAATTAATGACAACTTGCCTGTTGGAATAACCATACATATATATATATATATATAATGCCAGGGATCATTTCATATGTGGTAACCAAATTTTTATTTTAATATTATAAAGTGCTTAGTCAACTAGCTTAGCTCAAATTATAGGAAAGTACATGTGCTATTGGCTCAAATTTAGGGGAATTAACAAACTTTTAAAGGATAAATTTCACATATGATTACTTAATTATTATTATTTTTTTAGCAGGAAGTCATTTAACTATTCTTTCTAACACAAAAATCACACAACCTAAAAATACTATCTATTATGATGCATAACTCTTTTTTTTTCCTCTCTTTTTTTTTTTTAAAAAAAATCTAATAAATAAAAGTTCAATTAAAAGAAAACGACTGATGGAAATAAATATCTGAAAGATGATATTTTGATTGTTGGGACTGATGGACAGCTTGATAATAATTAATATGAATGAGGAAATTGTATTTGTTATGTTGCCTATGTATTATGAAACACAAATTGCAATGTGCAGACTTTATACTATGGCTGTGCAAAAATCAAACCGATAGATAAAAATGTTATTGATTTATTGTTATTGGGTTATTGGGTTATTGGGTTAACGGTTTTATAATGATTTTATAAAAAAAATTATTGGGTTATTGGTTTGTTCGATTTTTCTTATTGGGTTATTGGATAAACCGATAACCCAATAAGAATATATATATATATATATATATGACTTATTAGATATTTCTCTTAATTTCTCTTTAATTTCTACAAATTAACAAACCTATTACTTATTTCAATTATATAAACTCTTAATTTCTTCTAACAACATTTAGTTCAAACATGAAGATTCTTGTAAATTAAAACACATTATGTAGGATTTTTGTTTGCAACTAAGATTCGATTATTTTTCATGTTAGTTAGTTAATACTATTTCTATTTTATGAGCATTTTCTTATCGGTTAAATCAAAAATCGAACCGGTAAGAACTAAAAACCGGTAAACTGAAAACGATAAAAAATATCTTATTGGTTTGGTTATTGGTTTAACATATTTAAAAATCGAAAACTGATAAACTTAATCGGTAATATGTAAAATCGAACTGAACTGACCGATGCACACCCATACTTTATACATTATATAATATTGCTATGTAAGTTGTAACATATTAGATTCCTATTGTACATAGTATTTTGAATTACTCTTGCTAGCTAGTTGTTCATGAAATTTGCAAGATTTATTGCACACTATATATCCACTCCTCTATTTCTTAGACACCTCGAATAAATAGAGTAAGTAACTTGCTATATCATGTTGAAATGATGTTTCTTTTTTTCATTGTCATCAGTATATGTCTCTTCTAAGACAACTGATCGATGATATTAGGAGTGTGTAAAAAATCGAACCAACTGATAAACCGAACCAATAAAAATATTATTGGATTATTGGGTTAACGGTTTTCTAATGGTTTTATAAATAAATTTTATTGAGTTATTGGTTTGGTTTGGTTTACTTATTGGGTAATTGGATAAACCGATAACCCAACCGATAACCCAATAAGCATATAGCAAATTACTTACACCCACACACCCACACATATATATGTATATTTCTCTTAATTTCTCGTAACTAACATTTAGTTCGAACTTGAGGATTCTAGTAAATTAAAACAAAACAGGTAGGATTTTGATTGTAACTTAGATTCGGTTTCTTTTCATGTTAGTTACTATTTTTTCTATTTTATGAGTATTTTCTTATTGGTTAAATCGAAAACCAAACCATTAAAGACTAAAAATCGATAAACCGAAAAAAAAAAAATCTTATTGGTTTGGTTATTGGTTTAGCATATTTAGAAACCGATAATACATAAAATCGAACCGAACCGAACCGACCGATGCACACCCCTAGATGATGATCAAAACATGAAGTGAAATTCTACAAGTGAGGTCTGAAGAGGATAGAGCGCATGCAAATGTTGGAGGCAGAGAGATTATATTGTTTCTGAAGGACCCTCAGCTTGAGTACAGCAAATCAAGGTAGACTTATATAGCGATATGGACATCTTAGTTACTATTGACATTTAAATATCGGAAAAGGTATGAATATGCCTTTGAACTTTGATAAATGGTATAGATATACTCTCCGTTATTCTTTAGGTACAAATATATGTACCCTTGCCGTTAATGGAAAAAGGTACATTTATACCCCTGAACTTTGATTAATGGTACAGATATACCCTCCGTCATACTTTAGGTACAAATATACCCTTGTTGCTAATGAAAAGGTACGTACATATATGCCTTCTCATTAACGCCTGTTCATTTGGCCTTTTTAAATTTAATCTATCCCAACCCCGCCCCAAAATAATTCTAATTTAACCCATAATCCGATCCAAATAATAACCCAAATCCGATTCGGTTTAATAGAAAGAGAAAGTGAGAATGAATATGCGTGAATAGAGATGCGTCTTGAAGGTTCTATTAGACCGGGTCGGATTTTGGTTATTATTTTGATCGGTTTGTGGGTTAAATTAGAATTATTTTCAGGTAGGGTGAGGATAGATTAAATAAAAAAGGACAAATGAACAAAATTGTGATATTTGTTCTGCAGTTAGTGAGAAGGGTATATATGTACCTTTTTATTAACGGCAAGAATATATTTGTACTTAAAGTATGACGGAGGTATATCTATACCATTTATTAAAATTCAGTGGTATATATGTACCTTTTCATTAACGACAAGGGTCTATTTATGCCTAAATATGTCGGAGGGTATATTTATATACTATTTATTAAAATTTAGGGTATATTTATACCTTTTTCTATTTAAATATTAATTTGGGATATATGCTTCATCAAGTGCTGCTTTCAGAGATAAAAACTCTATGATAATGTCTTAGTAAGGCATATAAGAATTGCTTGCAAGCAATAAATAATAGCCAATGAAAAAGATGTTACATAAAATGAAAACTAGTACTCATCTATATATCCAAGAATTTGTCACAATCAATAACATATTTGACATAGACCAAAAATAGAAAGGACAAAGATGATAATATTGTCCTTTTGCTAAACATGCAACAAACTTTGGAAACTGTTGAATAGTTTTTTTGATTTCTCATTCATTATCCTATACTAGTCCGATTAAATTTAAATTTACATCAAAAAGTCTCATTTTAGGATTACTAAATGCTTCCTAACAAAAGCGACTTCATATTTACGATCTTCAAATTAAAGATGAATGAGTACTTACACCAACGACGCATGGATGAGTACTTACATCGATGATGCACAGAACTTAAACTCATTGTTCAGTATTAGTAGTATAAAAATTGGTTTCAAGTTCCAATAATAGTGTCTATCTATGTTTCCAATAACTGACACATTGTAGACACCTGGCCCATATCGTTATCTAACTCAAAGTTATGGACTTTCTTTACTATTATCCAATCTCAATTATTTGTTAAAACCATACTAACATGTCATTGCATTGTCCATTTTTTGTCACTTTTGGACATTGATTTGGTAAGTATGATAAAAAAAAATGAATCTTTTTTTTTTCTTTCAATTGATTGATCATGTGTTTTTGCTTAGTTATTTTGTGTGCTTGAACTGAATTTTCCAAAGAAGCTACGTGTATTGAGATATTCAGTTTGCAGTAGTCACCATTTGAACTATACTTGCACATGCTTTAGTGTTTAATTCTTGATTCCATCTGCTTTGCCTAAATCTTGTGGGTAGTTTTCTTCATTTTCTTGTTAGTTGTTTACAATTTATGTGTTGGTTCTTGTCAATATTTTCATAGAGTAAAAGGCATATAGGATTATGTTAGAGTTTGTGACCCGAATTTTGTTGATCCAACCTTGAAAAGATCGCGGTGCGACCCATGTTTGAGATTTTTTGGGGGTCTGTGGTGGTAGTGTAGGGATTGGGCCGATAGTATGGACCTGTATGATTTATGGCTTAGAGTTTTCTTGTAGGCACGTATTATATAAGTGCGACTTAGAGTGTTGGTTTTAAGATGAGAACTTTGGCTCCTCCTTGTATTCCTCTCCGATATAGTGAATTTCTCCTTCTCTGCCTGTGTTTTTTTCCGTCAAGAATTTCCACGTAAATCTGTGTGTTCATCTTGTTTTTCTTTTGCTCATCATATTGCTTTTTGATTTCCTAACAGATTAGTTATGGACATAAGTAGTGAGGCTAGTGTTGATTTCTTTTCAATTGGACCTTCTTCAATTGTGGGTAGAACAATAGCCTTTCGACTCTTGTTTTGCAAATCAGTATCTAAGTTGAGGCATAAAGTTTTTCATTTCTTGATATACTACTTGTACAAGATCAAGAATTGCCTGTCATACTACTTGACACCTTTGATCAAGTGGTTTAACCCGCGTAATCCACAAGGGATATTAGCGTTAGTGACGCTTCTAGCATTCCTGTTGAGGCGATGTACGAATGTGAAAATCAGGGCTGATATGGCTTATAAGAGGAAATTTTGGAGGAATATGATGAGATCTGCATTAACTTATGAGGAATGGGCTCATGCTGCAAAAATGTTGGAGAAAGAGACACCTAAAATGAACGAGGCGGAGTTTTATGATGAGGAGTTAGTTGTATATAAACTCCAAGAACTTCAACAACGTCGCAATGAAGGATCTTTGAGAGACATTATGTTCTTTATGAGAGCTGATCTGGTGAGAAATCTTGGTAATATGTGTAATCCACAGCTGCATAAGGGTAGGCTTCATGTGCCTAAACTTATTAAGGAGTATATTGATGAGGTTTCAACTCAGTTGAAAATGGTGTGTGATTCTGATTCTGATGAGATTTTGTTGGAAGAGAAGCTTTCTTTCATGCATGAAACAAGACATGCTTTTGGTAGGACAGCATTGCTTTTAAGCGGGGGCGCGTCGTTGGGAGCTTTTCATGTTGGTGTGGTGAAAACATTGGTTGAGCATAAGCTTATGCCAAGGATAATTGCTGGTTCAAGTGTTGGATCGATTATGTGTTCTGTAGTTGCAACTCGGTCTTGGCCCGAGCTGCAGAGTTTCTTCGAGGATTCTTGGCATGCGCTGCAGCCGTTTGAACAGATGGGGGGGATTTTTGCTGTTTTCAGGAGGATCATGAGACAAGGGGCTGTGCATGAGATTAGACAGTTGCAGGTGATGTTACGCCATCTCACGAATAATCTTACCTTCCAAGAAGCCTACGACATGACTGGTCAAGTTCTAGGGATTACTGTTTGTTCCCCTAGAAAACACGAACCTCCTAGATGTTTGAACTACTTGACTTCACCTCACGTTGTTATATGGAGTGCTGTGACTGCTTCTTGCGCCTTTCCCGGTTTGTTTGAAGCTCAGGAACTAATGGCAAAGGACAGAAGTGGAAATCTTGTTCCTTATCATCCGCCATTTCATTTGGAACCTGATCAGGCTGCTTCTGGTTCATCTGCTCGCCGATGGAGGGATGGTAGCTTGGAGATCGATTTGCCTATGATGCAGCTAAAAGAACTCTTCAATGTAAATCACTTTATCGTGAGCCAGGCGAATCCACATATCGCTCCCTTACTAAGGATCAAAGAGTTTGTAAGAGCTTATGGAGGCAACTTTGCTGCCAAGGTATAATGTTGTTTCTTGATTTGCATGCTCTTGATTATTTTGTCTAGCTGATGTGAATCGTATAACTTTGTTCTACATAGTATCGCGATTATGTCTTGTTTTTAAAAGAAGACGGTAAATTTAAGTGGACGAATGTAACAATAAGTATTCGGCTTATGCAGCTTGCTCAACTTACTGAGATGGAAGTGAAGCACAGATGCAATCAGGTACTGGAACTTGGTTTTCCCTTGAGGGGATTAGCCAAGCTATTTGCTCAAGATTGGGAGGGCGATGTCACCGTTGTAATGCCAGCCACTCTTGCTCAGGTATGTCCACGAGACCAGTGGCCAGGAATTTCACTAAAGTAATTTTTGACCTTTACACGCGACATCATTCTCTATATACACAATATAATTTCCCAGCCTAGGGTGATCAGTACTGTATAATTTCCGATAAAGGGTGTTCAACGAAATACCCTTCGGTCTATGTAGCTATGCCACTGAACCGGGATAAACATCATTTTTCAAGTTAATAAGAATTTGTTTCTTTCATTGTAAGACATAACCAACGGTTTGTCCGAATGTTTGTTTATGATGCAGTATTTGAAAATCATACAGAACCCCTCTACTTTGGAGGTTCAAAAAGCAGCAAATCAAGGGAGGAGGTGCACTTGGGAGAAACTATCAGCCATTAAAGCAAATTGTGGAATTGAGCTTGCTCTTGATGAGTGTGTAGCGATACTCAACCACATGCGTAGACTAAAAAGGAGCGCGGAGAGAGCAGCTGTTGCTGCTGCTTCACATGGATTGTCAAACAGCAGCACTGTCAGGCTCAATGCTTCTCGACGAATTCCTTCTTGGAATTGCATTGCGCGAGAGAATTCAACAGGCTCCCTCGAAGAATACTTCCACGCGGACCTTCCTTCCTCTCTTCATCACAATGCTGGACGAACCTGGCGTTCCAATAATAGAAATGCACATGATCATCATGGTAGCGACAGCGAGTCTGAAAGCGCGGATTATAATTCATGGACAAGATCTGGTGGTCCTTTGATGAGGACAACATCGGCTGATAAGTTCATCGACTATGTCCAAAACTTGGAAATTAATGCTTCACAACGATTGAATCGAGGATTGAGTATTGATCTCAACAATGTTGTAGTCAGGGAGCCTCTTTCTCCGAGTCCACGGGTGACAACACCAGATAGAAGATCAGATACAGAATTCGATCAAAGAGACATCAGAATCGTCGTAGCTGAAGGTGATTTACTACAGACTGAGAGGACTAACAATGGGATTGTATTCAATGTGGTAAGGAGAGGAGACTTGACTCCATCAAACAGGAGTCTTGATTCAGAAAACAACAGTTCATTTCATGATCCAGTGGCCGAATGCGTGCAACTCGAAAGTCCAGAGAAAGATATGGATATAAGTTCAGTATCAGAAGATGGAGAAGCTGATCAAGAAGTAACAGAAAATCATATCCTATGAGATATGACAAATGACATGTTGTGTAAAGATTCTTTATACTATCAGTGTTGTTTAACCGGTTATACCCGGTTATTACTCGATATGAAGAGTTACTTGTTGTCGTAGGTCAACTTAACCTGATATCCAAAAAGTTCTTTCCAGTGTCAACACACTGGATATTGACTCATGCTTCTAAAATTTGATCACTGATGATGATTGTGCCAACCTCTGCAGTCAAAAGGCTCCATATGCCACTACTTTTGACATGGTATATTTTTTTGAATAATGTTCAAGATTTTGAAGAGATAATAGTTGGAGGGGGAGTAAAGTTTCTACCATGTGACCTGGAGGTCAGATGCTCAAGTCGTGGAACCAGCCTCTTGCAGAAATGCAAGGTAAGACTAAGTACAATATATTCTTGTGGTCCGACCCTTCCCCGGACCCACGCATAACGGGAGCTTTAGTGCACCGAACGGGCGTGGTAGGTGGTGGAGATGTGACCTAGAGGTCAGGTGCTCAAGTCGTGAAAACAGTCTCTCGCAGAAAAGCACGGTAAGACTAAATACAATAGACTCTTGTGGCCCACCCTTTATCCGAATCCCACGCATAGCGAGAGCTTTAGTGGACCGAACTACCCTTATAGTTGGATTTATGGTTTTCTTTTGGAGGGAATTATGTTGGCATATGCTTGTGGATGTTGAACTAGACATTGTATTTAAAGCTGTAAGGAGCTATATAGTCCACTTATTGTGATGTGTTCTACATATACTTTATCTACTTGCAAAAGTGGTTTGACTATTAATGTCTCTATTATTGGAAAGAATTGCATGTGTTTATTGTCTGCCATTCAATTGCTTGTGACTACTCTTTAAA
Organism: Capsicum annuum; assembly: GCF_002878395.1. Classification (NCBI taxonomy): domain Eukaryota; kingdom Viridiplantae; phylum Streptophyta; class Magnoliopsida; order Solanales; family Solanaceae; genus Capsicum; species Capsicum annuum. Next base: position 219,028,585 of record NC_061120.1, on the reverse strand, counting down.
TCATGGCCAGGAGATTCTATCAATAATTGGTTAGCTTTATGACTTTAATTAAGTATAAAAGATTACACACTCCACTCATATATACAGAGAAAGAGTAAACAAGTGATCTTACTTATACGTTCGGGCTTTTTAAAAATGTTATGAAATACGTATTGAATCTTTCAAAAGTAAAACGGTTTTAGATAGTCCGAACAACATTGAAGAATATTAATGGACTTGACATCTATAAAGTAAAGTTCCTCAACAAAATATAGTTAAAATTGAGTGAATTTCTTCGATTCAAATTATAAAGGGTTATGTTCACTCATTTCCTTGTTTAAGATAAGATATTAGAAATTCTTTTGGTATATAATTTTTAAATTCCAACCCTCATGTAAAATCGATTTAAATTCTGGATCGATCTTTGAATATAGACTTAATAAAAATGAAATTCTCAATTACTTTAATGCATCCAAATTGGACTATAGCTCATCATCAACAAGCAATTTCAAGAAAGTTGAATTCCAATAAAAGCCAAATTTTAAAAAATTAAGAGAGGAAAAACCCAACATCCTCAGCACACAAAATAGGAATTTCCACACATGAAAGTTGTGTAATTCTCCTATTGAGTAGTAGTTAATTATTCATCATGGGCTCCTGTGGGGGCATTTAGCCTTCTAGATACTCATAGACTTTTGATTGGAATGATAACAAAGAATAATTGTAAGCTACAAATAATGATGCAAAAATGGCTCTTACATAATTGGTGGGGTGAAGAATTTTCAGTAATAGATTCAAACTATACAAAGTCAAGGTGATTCTTTTTTACAAAAAAGTTTCCACCCACTGTAAATTCAGATTGCAGCCCGACTAAATTTGAATTCATGTCAAAAAATCCTACATTAAGAGAGTCGAGCATTCTCTAACAACGACTTCATATTCAGAGAGACTCAAATTCGAGACCTCTGGTCGAATAAGAATTTTTAACTAAAAGTCTTGAAATATACAAAGTCGGGATGGCTGACATCTAATATATATATATATAGAGTAAAAATAAATTAATCTTGCATATACATTTTACATTTTTCTAGTGAAAAAGGTTCGATGAATCCCTTTCGAACATAATAAGCATGACTGTATGAAGAGTTTTAGCACTTGAAAATTATAGTTTAGGGGATAACATAAATAAGATATAGTTTTGGGAAAAATATGTATACTTACATAAAATTTGAAGTTACGCACCATGAACTTTGCGGGGATCCTATAATTCCTTTTATCAAATATTTTTTTCTTACGCGCTTAATGTGCGTGAAATACATGCAGTGGCCCAGATGCCAAATATATGACAGTTAAATACGGTAAAAATAATCTAGAGGGTCATAGGACCCCCGTAAAGTGTGTAACTGCAAATTTCGTCAAAGTATAAATATTTTTTACACGTTTTTTTCTATAGTTTAAGTATGAAACTAATAAGAGTATAAATGCATTATATTGATATGAAAGGAATTATAATTTATAGATATATTTCATATAATTTTAAAATATTTAAAATATGCACTAATCTAATTTGTAACGGACGTAGTTGTAGCACATTTGTGGGTCAAAATTTACACATCTAGTCAAAGCACAGTTTCCTATTTCAATAAATTAGTTAATTTTGAACATTAATTACAGAACCTCGATAACATAAAACTGCAAAATCGGATTATGCACTTTAATAAGCATAACTAATCACCTTATTTGCTGCCAGAAAACATTCACTTTTAAACAAATTAAATACTCCCTCCGTCTCAAATTACTCGTCTCAAATTTTTTTATTTTACTTGTTTTCTTCATTAATCAAGAAGAGATAAAAAAAACTTTCCATGTTTAACACTTTACATTAATTATCTTTCCTTCAAATTAAAATAGAAATATTATTTAATATGAGTACTAAAGTAAACTAATCATGTTGTTAATTATTTTTCTTAATCAATATATTATATTAATTTGAAATTGATAATTTGAGATGGAGAGCACAAATTTCCAGTAAACTTCTTAATTGCAAGTTGCAATGGTCCCCGTTGATTAAAAAAACTACACAAAAATCTCATGTTCACACATCTTAAAAAGAGTTATGACATAGACAATCTACGCTAATATAAAACAGTAATAATTATTTTCACAATTTGAATCCATTATTTATATGCAACGTAACATGGAGAAAATGCTAGCTCTCCAAGGCTCCTTTTCAATGGTCCCCAGCCATTCCTAATAAATAACAATTGGATGCATAAAGTATGTCGTGTTCATACGAAGTTTGAGAAACGATCGCACCTCAAGAAGTGTAGTATAGACAACCTACACTAATGTATGCATTGATCACTGTTTTCACAATTCGAACTCGTTATCTATATATCAAACTGATGGTCCTACTTCAGTGATCCCCGCTTGTTAAAATAACAGTTGGATGCATAAAATATGTCGTGTTCATACAAAGTCCAGAGATTGAGAAAAGACCGCACCTCAAAGGATGTGGTGTAAATAACCTACACTAATGCATGCATTGATCGAGCACTATTTTCACAATTCGAACTCGTTACTACACATCAAAACGATGGTCCTAGTTCAATGGTCCCATTCGTTAAAAATAACAACGGAATGCATAAAGTATGTTGTGTTCATACAGAGTTTGAAAAATAACCACATCTCAAAAATATGGTATAAATACCCTAGACTAATGCATGCATTGTTCCCTGCTTTCATAGTTCGAAATCGTTACCTATACACAAAAACAATAGTCCTAGTTCATTGTACTAAATATATTTATTTTATAATGAAAGCTAGAAAAAACTAAAAATATCTTTATTTAATTCTACTGAATTTCTATTTTCAAGTTCAAGTTAGGACCACATAATTATTTTATTTAAAATAATAAAAAAAAATAAAGTCTTCATATAACGTTAATAATGTATAGTAGGTCCAAATTTAACGTGCTGTTAACAGTGAACTAATGCCTTTTTCTGTGTGCCAATTATCTGTTGGCCAAAAAAGTTAAACAAATAAAAATACAATAAAGGGAAGATGCATGTGATAGCAAAACTTGGATTAATTTTATTTTATTTTCACATGCACTCTTATTTTCCAAAATTAAATAATAAAAACTTTGTTAATAAACTCAATAAGGGTTGTGAATATTTATCTAGTCATGAAAAGTTGTGGTTTATTGACTGTCTTAATTAATTAATTAACACTTTAATGTAGAGATTAATAAGTTGGTGCAATGTACATAGAAGGAACATTCATGAAATTTGTATTTAATGACAACGTTTTTTCCTTTTTAATTTAACTATATGATTTTTAATCGAGAATTTATCGAAAACATTAAATATGTTGTTATGATTGATGTAATTATATGGTGTCTCAACTTTCAAGTCCATTAACAAAGAGTATTTGCACCAAATAAACATACTATAGTACTGTGGGATAAATATTTATTCTATCTTTAATAGGAATTCTTGAATTTGAGCCGTATTGAATACAAGATTTGCCTTTGTTACATTTTCAATGTGAAATTTATTAACGCTAATTCAAATTTAATTGAGCCTTTATGCATTACCAATCGTTAATTCCTTTTCAGAGGAGCAATAATATGTTGTCGGTTATATTTTATCTTGACTCAATCTCTCAACCTATTGGTTGATCTAAACGTAAAGAAAGGAAGAAAAATAGTTTTCCTATTCCTATTTATTTGTCATTTTTCGTTTTTCGAGAATCAATTAGTTTAAGTTTAACCGTATATTTGGACATAAAATCTTCAACTTTTTTTAAAAAATTATATATTTAAAAACTACGTAAACTAGTATCGTCATTTTCGTGTTACCTTGACTCAAACTCTCAACCTATTGATCGGTCAAAACATAAAGACAGGAAGAAAAATAGTCTCTCTATTTCAATTTATGTGTCAAATTTTCGTATTTCGAGGATCAAATAATTTAAATTTAACCGTAATTTTGAGCACAAAATTTATAATTATTTAAATAAATTTTATATATTTAAAAAACTACGTAAAAAATACTATAAATTACATATATTTAATTTATTCAAATTTCCAAACTAAAAAGTGACACATAAATTAAAACGGACAAAATAAAAAAGATAAAAAAGAATCCCAAATAAATTAAATATAGCTGTATTTTTCTCTTACTATCATCATCTAGGAAACTTCCTAGAAGCTGACTATGGATTGGTACTTCCTTCTTCCATTTAACCTCCTCTCCTTCCTCCCTCCTTCATCATCATTCTACTCTTTCCCTCTTCTTAATTTCTCCTTCTTTAACTATTATCAATCACAATTTTCATCATGAAGCTCATCACCAACCTCCCAAAAAAATTCTTCAGGTCCTCCAAAAAAACACGATCCATTTCTCGATCAGAAAACACTTCATTTGGATCAACAACAACAACCACCTCCACCTTGTCCTCCTCCGATTTATTAGCCACTCCAAAGAGCGTGTTAGTACAACATGACAAGTGGCAATCAAACAGAGAAGAAGAAGGCGCGCTGCAACAGCAAGACAAGTGGCAAGCAAAAGCAAACAGAGAAGGAAGCGTGTCACAACATGACAAGTGGCAATCATCAAACATAGAAGAAGGCGCCCTACAACATGACAAGTGGCAAGCAAACAAGGAAGGAAATGTAAGCGTGCTGCAACAACATGACAAGTGGCAAGCGAACAAGGAAGGAAGCGTAAGCGAGTTACAACATGACAAGTGGCAAGCAAAGAGGGAAGAACTTGAGGCGATATTGACAAGAGTTGGAACCGAACCACTAAGTGATGAGGAAGTGTTAATGTTCCTTAACGAAGGATTAGTAGATATTGAGGTTGACATAGATGGAGATAATATAAGTTCAGAGGAGTTACGAGGTACGTTTGATTTTTTTGACGTTGATCATGACGGAAAGATAACGGCGGAGGAATTGTTTAACGTGTTTACAACTATTGGAGACGATAAGTGTACGTTAGAGGATTGTAAACGTATGATAAAAAGTGTTGATAAAAATGGAGATGGATTTGTTTGTTTCGAGGACTTCTGTATTATGATGGAAAATCAAAGATGATTGCGCTGCTCGGATGGTAAGTAACCTCACTTCGAACTCAATAAGTTGTGAGTTCGAGTCATCGAGGAGATCTACTAGGAAGGCTAAAAGGAATAAAGTCATTGAATTTTTTTTTTTTAATTGTTGGGGGAAAATGGTGTGATTATTCAAGAATTTGGATTAATTATGAAGTGTAATCATGCTAAGTGTTATGTATAAAAAATTATGAGGAAGAACTTCCTTTTTTTCAACCCATGAAATGAAATGGGATTGGTATTATGAGCATCATATATATATATATATATATATATTCCTTTACGTTTCGGTATGTGTTTCAAAATATAAAGAAATAAAAATATGATAAAGTCAAGAGAAATATTCAATTCTATATGTAGAATAGAATTTTTTTTGTATGGTTCATATATTATACATTTGAAATTAGTTGAGATTACATTGTGCTATGTGGAGTTAGTCTTCACTAGTACAATTTAAATTCGTTTCAAAAAATTTATTTTGAATAATTAAAATATTGTGTATGATAAAAACAAACTTTATTTATATCTTTGGATTCAAATCTAAGACTCTTATATAAAAATACAAGAGTACTTCTCATTAAAGTCTACATGAGCCAAAGAAATTAACCTTCAATTATTAATTGTAATTACAAGTTGACAACGTACTAACACACAGATATCTTTTTTTTTTTTTTTTTTTTTTACTATAGAAGACAATAAAGAAATGTGGAATATTTTCCATTTTGTGTTCCTTTATTAAATTTCCTGGAAATTTCCAAATACAATTGGAAAAAAGCAACCAAAAGATAAAAAAACTGTTAATTTATATTTACTTTTTCATTAAAAAAAAGAAAAAAATTAGGTAGGTAGAGGTGGAGCCCTTTCGATAAATATTACGGTTTACAGTGTATATATTTTTATGTATATATAATATATAATAGATATTGAATCTCATTAATTTTTTTCAATAAGTAGAAATTTGACTCCGTCGCTAATAAGTGCAATTTGTCACTAGTAATAAATGTTGAGGAATACTATCAAAGGACGTGGTGCAATAGATGGTGCTGCTTCTCCTTGGGTTCGAGCCCTGAGTATGGAAAAATTCTTGGCAGGGAGCGCTACCTCCGAATGAGGCTCTACCCGGCGCGAATTTAAATTAGTCGGACTCCAATGCGGGTACTAAACACCAGATGAGAAACCAAAAAAAAATATTGAGGAATAATATTAACATTCAGTATGAGTAAGTATTTACTATAGTTCCGAATCGTACGAAACATTCATTCAATAATATAATTTTATTTTTTTTAAATAAATGTTCAATCGACCATCCTTTGAGATCTTCGGATCTGATCAACAACATAAGCACTGGACAACAAATTTAATTATTATTTTCTCTATTTTAAATTGTTAATTTATTTTTATATTTTGATATAAAAAGAACGTCTAAAATTAGAAGATTGAAAAATCTTTTTAATTTTTAAAAATTTGTATTATGTTAAAATCAGACAAATACATTAAAACAGTGAAAGAATAATAGTACTGATATGATTATATTTGTCATTAAAATATATGAACTTTAAAGTCTTCTACCATTGAATTATTGATTAATTAGAGAGTAAAATAATGATGTCATGAGAAGAATACCTAAAATGTATTGGCTTAGGTATAACAAAAGTCAAAACAAACAAGTTAGATATTTTAATTTATTTTTTTAAAAAAATAAAAGTACTTTGTTTAATTTGTATGCTAGATAAAATTGACTTAGTGATTTTGTTTTGATTAATTGAATAAAGATCGAATCAAAAAGAATCATGAACATCCTTAATCATCCTATATACATACTCCAAATGTAATTTTAAAATTGTAGTTTGAAATTCATAGTAGATAGTAAGTTGGCGATTTATTTTTGTTACATTGAATATCGAAAAATAAATATGATCACTATTCACTAGTTAATTTTATGATGAGAAGTTGAAATGTTTAATCGATTAAAAAGTTGGAGAAGTCATGAAAAATTAGCAATTTGACGGTGTAAAGTGACTGGAAAGAACTTGCGAAATTTGTTTTCTATCGAAAATTGTATTATTGATCTTTTCCTTATTTCGATCGAAAAATTTAATAGAAATATAATATTTGACAAATATTCAGACATTATGTGCTCTCATAGGGAATATTAATACACAAGTATGTATTCTCAGAAAAAGAATTATGGAGAAGTCTTGTTGAATACTAACGAGGAGTTTTGGCGCAACGATAAAAATTATAATTCACTTGACTAGTAAGATATGTGTTCAAGTTAAGTTATAGAATTATAAAATATTACTTAAGTCGATGTTCCTTTTAGAAAGATACTAGTTTAGTCGCACGTGTAACAATTGATTATTTAAAATTAAATGATTTTATCTATTGTGAAATTTTTTAATGAAGTGTAAAAGTTTAAATCATTTTTCAAAGATTCTTCACACGAACATATTTTTTAGTATAAGCACATATATATTTTACATCATCACAGCTAAGAGAGACGCATCAATTTGAATCATACTTGTGGTATGGTTATTTTTCTTTTTTATTTCTATATTTAAAATCTTTCCTTGTTTTTTAAAAAAACTTTTAAAAATTTGATACTTGTTAAATTTTTCTTATTCTAACGTTTTTATATTTACTTGTTTAGAGTACACACCTCACTTTAGTGAATTCACTTTTATAAAATCACTTACATATAGAAGAATGACGGTCCTTAAAATATTGATTGAATTTTTTCCCTTCTAACTAAGGCAAGTTTAAAAAGGTATTAAAAGATTAAAAATTATTAAAAGCTATAAAGTAACATAAATAAAGTTCGAAAAGCTCACATATTAGGAGCAATGCACAAGAATGCAAAAATAAGTGATGTCTTTCTTATTTTTTTGTTGAGTTCTAAATTTCGAGTGATTAAAAGCAACCTCTCATTACTATTCGCCATTCACCAACTAAAAACCCAACAAATAATATTATCTTCGATCTCCATTATAAAGTTTATTCAACCACAATTTTAATTGTAGCTCCCATCAAGTTTCAAAAAACTGCATAAAAAGGTAAGTAGAATAAATTTTCAATAGCAAATCTAATATCAGATTATTCATTTTAATCTTCTCTCAAACCATCATAATCAGACAAAAATTAATATCAAAATTAAGAAGAAGAAAAAAGCAAACAACAATTTTAAACACACACAAAAATTATTCACTTTACTGTGCTCTCAAGCCATCACAATTAAACAAATTAAAAAAGAAAGGAAAAAAAGAAACATCAAACAACAAATTTGAACATAAAAAAAATAGCAACCGATCTATTTATGCTTCAAAAATGAAGGTTGATATTCCTGTTCAAAATAAATTCGGTTAGAATAAAAAGGGAGTATTGTTTCGTCTCCAAAATAAATAGGACTCTTCTATTTATATTCCTTTTATAAAAATAACCAAATTAAGAAAAGAAAAGAAAAGAATGAAAGAAGCTTAAACAAGTCTTCTACTTACTCCTATAAATATGGAAAATTAATGTAGAATCGAGTGCAAAAAGGAAAATTGTTATTAACGACGAGTAAATATGTTCCATGAAAACATGCCACGAGATTTCAATATTTCAAATATTTTATTATTTTTAAAGTTAAATATTTACAAAATTATTGATTACATTTTTATTATGTACTTAAAATTTTTAAAAAAAATTCTTATTTTAACACTTTTATATTTATTTCTAGATTTTTTAAATTATTTTAAATAAAATTTAATTGATTTAGAATTCTTAACCCAATGAAAAAAATATTAGTTGTCATAATTCTGATGACTTCTAATAAGGAAAAGTTTTACCATAAATATATTTAATTAATTTTCAACTCTTAAATATTAGAAAAAAATAGTGAAAAGACGATTTTGTCTAAAGCAAAAACTTTTAATGAAGGACAAAAAGTTCAAACAACAGTTCCAAGGCCCTTCACACTTTTAATATATTATAGATATAGATATATATTATAGATATAGATAATCAAAGTTATAGTGTTGATCAAATATATGTAACAGTTCTGACAAAAAACATTTTAACAACGTTACGTTAGGTGAAGCTTGTCAACGTGAGGGAAGTTGTAACCTATCTCAAGATGATGTCACACTATCAAAAACACATTATGTACGTAATGTTTGATGGTTCACGCATGTGATATATAGGAATAGTATGGATTTCTTTTAACGACGTTATAATTATTCATTATTAAATATAGTAGCAAATAGTACTCTTTTTGTCCAAGTATATATACGTTTCATGAAAATTATCTATTTGAGATTGTTTCTCGACCCCTAAATCCTAATACAAAGTTAAAACTCTAATTCTTTCAAAATAATATCTCACTAGTGATATATAATACATCCTAATGATCGAGTCTTTTTTCGAATCGTGTGTATATTAGAGCTTAGTAAATGACTTTTCTTTTTTCTCGTTGTACAATAAATATTTTTCCATGAATCACCAGAGTTGGCATAGTAGTTCAGCGCTATGTCCCTTAAGTAAGAGGTTGGGGATTTGATCTCCGCCTCTGACGAATGGAACAAACTCTGTGGCCAGCTGCCTACCGTAAAATGCGCTGACCGAGGAATGGAGGATTAGTCTCACGGCTGTCGGCTGTGAGAATACCTTGGGAAATAAAAAAAATATATATTTTTCCATGAAAAGACACGTTTATTCCAAGATGTGTTGTCACTTTGTTAAAGAATTTTAGTGATTTGAGAATTTTTTTTTTGGGGGGGAAATAAAAAAACAAAAACTTCATCTTCCATGAAGCTTCTTGGAAAGTTGGTATATCAATATATTATTGGACAAATAAAAGACAAAATTGTGGCCTTTTTGGACTTTTCTTTTATCTATCTATATCTTTTTTTTTGTTTCTCATTCGGTGTTAGTACTTGTATTGGAGTCCGACTAATCCGATTTCGCACTGGGTAGGACCCCATTCGGGGGTAGCATTTCCTACCAAGGATTTTTTCATACCATGACTCGAATTCGAGATCTTTAATTAAGGAAGGAGTAGCCTCATCCAGTGCACCATATTCTTTCGTAGTCTTTTATCTATATCACTTCAAATTGAAGTACTATATAATCTTTCAATCATAATATTGAAATAATTGAATTGGATAAACAACGTAATCCTCTAAAGTTTGAAACTTAATTACATAAAATCTTGATATTTTATATAATTACTGAAATTTCAATTTTGGATATATTGAGATACATAATTAGCTTCCGATACATCCAATGAAACTATATTTTTTTCGTTTGTAAAGATACATAATTAGTTTCCTATATTTTTTTTTTAAAAAATTTGAGTATGTTGAGATACATAATTAGCTTTTGATACATTCAATGAAGACATATAATTAGTTAGAATTTTTGTAATTATTTTATAAAAATGAAAATTTATGTAAATATAATAGGTTAATGTGTATGTTGATGTTATTTAACAATTATGATAGCACTATCTAAAGCAAAAGATTATCAATATGATATATGTATTTCTATGGAACTAGTTTAGTATACGTGCGTTGCACGTATGTTGAATGTTAAAGAAAAAAGCTGAATGTATTCAAATCAATGAGTAGAAGACTTTAAAATATATGTAAATACATTAAATAACATTTTGAATTAAATACGAAAGGAAAAATACAAGGTCTTGAAATTAAATATATCTGAACTCTTAGGAGTTCCAAATGAAGATATTAATAATACTATTACTCTTGTCAATCATAATTCTTTCTCCAACCAAAATCTAGTCTCAACATATTCTTAGTCACACTCATTCTCTTTCTATTTTTAAATGGTGAAAATTCATTCAGACGTGCCCGCAAGGGCATAATTGAGTGGATGAAAGTGGATATTCCATGTGGGAAACCTGAGATCAAACATAGTGCTCAAGTTACCAAAAAGCGCTCACCACTGATGCGAAAGCTAATAATTGTAAACTTTGACAACAATAAGCCAAATGACAAAAAGACTATATAAAAGAAACATAATATTAAATATGGCAATCAAGCAACCAATATATTCGAAAAACTATTATTAAACAAATAAAAAGAAAGTGAAAGAATAATTTTCCCTAAACAAAACTTTTAACGACTATAGTGTTTGTGTGAAAAGAATAAATGCTTAATTTATAGAAGTTCAAAACTTTTTCTTTAAGAAAAGATTAACCGAATATGAAAGAGATTTAATTTTTTATTCACTAATTAATTTTAATTATGATGAGAATCAAAGAAAATCCTACCAAAAAAAAAGACCCAATCTTTTTCAAAAATATGTATTAAAAAATAGAAAGTTAACTAAAAATAGCCAAATAATACTAATAATCTAATTTTTCAATATTAAAAGGCCGAATAAATATGTTGCAACCTGCATTACTAATAAAATAATCATAAACCTAATTAAAGGGATATTAAATCTCAATAAAGAAAAATACGACATAATTACTTCACCTTTCTAATAGTTGTAATACTTAAACGACCTACGGAGGTATATACTAATTAATTAGTCATAATCTTTTTTCTAGTGATATCAAAATCTAAATAAGGAACAAAGAAACTTAATAAAACACAGATGTATGTACACGATTAAACTATAGTACTAATCAGTACCCAAGAAGTCTATATACTAAAATAAAAGAGAAGACGTAAAATAGGTGTGAATTAAACGTAAATATGATTATATTACAAAAATCTAAAATTAATATTCATCAAAATAAAACAATATTCTTCAATAAACATGTTTTATATATTGTTTAATCAAAAAATTCAGGGATCAAACATCATAATTTATAATATAATGACGTATAGCGTATGTGAGTCACTGCTGAAAGGATACTCAATTGATCTAAGGCTAAGCTCCATCCATAACCATTCTTGTAATCTGGCTTTCTATCAAACAAGTTGAAAAAATAAGCTTAATATTAGAATTTTTAATTAAATCTCATTGAATCCATTTAGATAATTTAATCTATTATCATAAGCCAAATCAAAATAAAATAATAAGTCTTTTCAAAATATCTTCATAGCAGAAGCATAAGGAAATCATTAAAAGAAATACAATGAAGAAAAATGGAAGAAGAAGAAGAAGAAGAAGGAGGAGGAAGGCATTATCAACGATCAATGAAGAACAAAAAGGCAGTTTGGTAAAACGTATGTTTCCCTATTTTTATATATAAAAGAGTTTTAAACTTAAAAGGAATGGAAAGTTAACAAAAATTAATAAAGAAAATAAATTTTCTTGCCATATATTTTAGGATTCATTAATTATTAATTCTTTTAATATTTTTTATTATACATTTTATTCTTATCATATATTTTAAAATTCCTTAATTTTTATATATTAATTAATAATTAGAAAAATTAAGTGAAAAGACGATTTTGTCTATTGCGGAATGTTTTAATGAAGGGCAAAAAGTTCAAATCACTTTTCTTAAGTGTCTTCACACTTTTAATATATTATAGATATAGATTATAGATTGTAGATATAGATATAGATTATAGATATAGATTATAGATATAGATGTAGATATAGATATAGATTTAGATATAGATATAGATTGTTGATTCAACAACTTAAAGCAACTTTATTAGTAAAATTTATAATTAACCAACACAAGGCCCTAATTATAATTACCTTTGCATAAAATTTGGTTAAATTAAGATAATCCCATTTAAATCATATCCTACACTAGCTCAACTATAAGACCAATATGTAACATAGTTGGACAATATAATTAAAATGTACTTTTTGATAGTATAGTACTATCAATCTCAGTTCCTCAATAGCCTGGCCCTAAATTAAATAGGACGCTTATTATCTTGAGCATGCAACATTAGATTTTTTTTAGTCATTACTATCTGTGTCGCACCTATAATGATAGAGAGTTTGATACGACACACGGATAAAATAGATCAATTTTGAATAACCTTTAGTAGCTTCTCATTATAAATTCCAAGCCCGACAAAAATTTAAGATCGAATATTTTGACAAACACTAGCCGTAATTTCCTCAATTATGAATCCATCACCTTAGTAGCCCAAATTCAAAACCTATCAATTTAGTAGCCCAAATACTTAATCCATCACCTTGCTAGCCCAAATGCTAAGCCCATAAGGGTAGAAGGGTAGTGTCAGTTGTGTGTTGTAGTACTTTCATGAGGAAGAAGCACGGTGGTAGTGTAGGGGTGTGCATCGGTCGGTTCAGTTCGATTTTATATATTATCGGTTTGATTTATCGATTTTCGATTTTTAAATATGTTAAACCAATAACCAAATCAATAAGATATTTTTTATCAGTTTTCAGTTTATGATTTTTTAGTCCTTATCGGTTCGATTTTCGGTTTAACCGATAAGAAAATACTCATAAAATAGAAACAGTAATAACTAACATGAATTTTTTTTTTATCTTAGTTGTAACAAAGAATAATTGAAATAATAGGTTTGTTAATTTATAGAAACTAAAGAGAAATTAATATATATTAATATATATATATATATATATATATATATATATATATATATATATTCTTATTGGGTAATCAGTTTACCCAATAACCCAATAAGAAAAAATTGAACCGAACCAATAACCCAATAATTTTTTTATAAAACCATCAAAAAACTGTTAACCCAATAACAATAAACCAATAACATTTTTATCGGTTCGGTTTTTGCACACCCCTAGCGTCCTCTTCTCATCTTCTCCTTTTTTTCTAAGTAGTTTTACCTAGTATTCACATAATACTCTCTTCTTCAATTTGTCTTGTCTATCTTGTTTTTATTACACTTCGGTTTTGGATACAAAATTAGTTGAATTCCAAGTATTATATAGCTTGATACATTATATCTTCAGCTTATAGTGGACATGACCCTCGAAGGAAGGTTTGGAGGGGAAGGACTAGGATAGAAAGGTATTAACCATGTAAGATGTCTCCTACGTTACTGTTGTTGAAATTATAATGATATTACAACTGAAAATTACACATGAAGAAAATAAAAAAGAATATCTTCTTCTTCGGCTGAGGCACGGATATCTCGCTCTCTTTAAGGAGATTCAAGCCTACTGCAACAAATTATTTCACCAGTCCAGCAGTCATACTCTTGACTTGTCCCTCCAGGATACAACAACCTTATCACAAAGAACAACTCAAAAACTCTGGACAAGAGTTAAGTTCAAAGCTCCACAAAAAGAACACCTCCCTTTAACTAATAAACTCTCTTTTTTACTAACTTGTATGCACTCTTTGTTTTCCTGTGTGCTATGCTTATGTTGTTGTATTATTTCAAAATAATGCAAGACGACCTCTATTTATAGGTGAGAAAAATCTTTCATACAATGAATAAGAAGAAAGTGGATAAATACGGAATATAAATGACCTTTAGATTACATGAATCTTCAAGAAAAATGGTCAAATTCATCTGCCATAATCAAGAGTCAAATGTATGATACATTGCCAAAAAAATGACATTGTCATTAAGAGAAGAATGTAATCAATAAATACATGCACTAACTCTAAATAATGATAATGCATGAATAAAGATACACTTTAATATAAATAAATATTAAAATGTTGTTAAACCATCAGTTACCCATGATATGTGGAAGTATAGACGTAATTTCATTGTCATTCGATCTAGTTGGAGTACTTTTAGGAGGAAGAGGCGGCTAGTCTCCTTTTCTCCTTTCTTTTGGTAGTCTTACCTAGTATTCGCAACTCTATTCTTCAATTACAGTGTCATTTCATTTGCGCTACTTATTTTGCTATTTTGTTGTCGTTATTATCTTGTCTATCATGTTTTTGCTGTACTTCTTTTGAATCGAGGGTCTATCTACAAAGATAAGGGTAAGGTCTATGTATTACACTGGGTAATGCTGTTTTTATGGTTGCTA
Organism: Capsicum annuum; assembly: GCF_002878395.1. Classification (NCBI taxonomy): domain Eukaryota; kingdom Viridiplantae; phylum Streptophyta; class Magnoliopsida; order Solanales; family Solanaceae; genus Capsicum; species Capsicum annuum. Next base: position 219,013,579 of record NC_061120.1, on the reverse strand, counting down.
TAGCTTGATACGTGATTGATACATGAATAAGTTTAGGGTTGTGTGATATTTTCTGCAAGCAGGGGTAGCTCAATGGTAAGACTAGTAAAATCTTTGCTGTAGGCCCCCAAAATTTTGAGGCTTCAAAAATTTTAATAGTAAACTAAATGATTTCAACTTCACTTGAAATAATAATGAAGGTTATGAAATACATTTTAAAAAATTATCTTAAAAAAAAAAAACTATCTCATTTTTACAAGAAATATTTTAGAACTTTGAACTAAACAACTCAAACTTTATACTGATAAATAAATTTTTAACAATAACATCCAAGTTAATGCATTGCAAACAAATGATTAATATCTTATTAACTAGAATTAATCCTTACTTTTATTAATAGTTATATTAATCAGTGAAGTTAAAAGGTTATATGTATTTTAAAAATACTACACCAAACAACTATTATGCAAGATATTTTTACATGTATCTCTGGTCTCTGGTTAAAACTTCGCTTTAGGCCACTAATTTTATCGACACGTCCCTGTCTGTGAGGCCCATTTTTGTGTTTTCATTTTGAAAACTCTTCCCTGTACGTGGCAAAATGTGGATTGTCTACAAGCCGCTTCACTATATTTTCAGTAAGCAGATCTATAATAAGAACACGGTCTGTACTCAACGTTAACCACGTGTTGGCTCTCCTTGACCTTCAATAAAAAAAAAAAGGGTGAAAAAGCTTGAATACGGCATGAAGCTTTTCATGTTCGACGCGAAATGAGTCAAAGTTCTAGTTTCGATTTCATACACTTGACCACACCTCGTCCAATCACCAACCACCAGGTCATCATCATCCTCCACGTCAAATTTACCGTCCTCTGGATCTTCTTCTTCCCCAACCTCCAACTCATCTTCCGTATCCTCTAACTCCTCCTCAGAAAAGCACTTTTTCACGTGGTGTCGTGAAAGAGCTAAAACTTGTCTAGCGTCATCATCTCATTTAAGAGTGTTATGTCTGATTAGATTGCCATTAATATTAAAAGTTTCTCCATCGCATTCAAAGAGAATGCCCAGTATAGTATATATAATTTTCGGATACGCACCAACTTCCTTTTGTCCCCCATAAATGAGGGAGACAAGCGATCAAAGAAATCCGTTCATTTTCCTTTTTAGATGGAGATATCGGTTCACTTTTATTTTCATTCAGAATTATCTGGTACCAGGCATTCGCCTTTCGGAAAAACACCCTCTTATCATCACCATAAAAATAAATGGCTATCTTTCTTTCCCCGCCGCCTACGGTGCTTCTCGATCAGTCTCCATTTGCACCGACACGGATGCTTCTCTATCAGCAACGGTTAGAGAGAATTAGGGGTTAGGTTTTTCTTATTCTAGTTAGAGGTTTAGGGCAAGGGGAAAATGTCATTATGTATTTAAGAACTTCTTGTTCGTTTCCCTCCTTTTTGCCAAAAAGTATTACACGTATTATCTTTAATTGGCCTCTAATCAAAGAAAAACAAACTCGGCGTTTAAACTCATTAACTTCTTATTTTGTTTGATGAAGTGATATTTTTTTATAAATATTAAGTAGACATGTTCTTTGTTGGAAAAATAGAACTAAGAATAAAGGTGAGTTTTTGGGATAATAATTATGAGTTGAGTGATCATATGAGAAATCAACATGCTTGTATTGCGGCCCCTTAGCAGAGGAGAATTCAGGATTTATAGTATATGAGCTTAACTTTTGTGGTTCTTTCAATTGGACTCCTGATATTTTTGAAATTATTGGTTTACATACACTATATGTTGCAATCTTAATGAATTTTGTGGAGTTAATGCTTCATAATGCATTTTATGTAATGCAAAGAATAAAGAGAAAAAATATACGTTACAAAGAAGATGAACCTACACATATCGGTTCCAAATGAAAAAAACAAAAATCTATAATAAACTAGGTTTAATTGTACTTTGATTTAATGATACTTTAATGTCATTAATTCTCTTCTTGCAAACAGCTTTTTGGCATCCCTATATAAACATATATCTTTTGGAGAACAAAACACACTACAAAAAGAAAGAAAACATTTTCCTCTTTTTCTCTTCCTCTTGAATTATTTTGGGCAATTGGTTTGGGCAACCTCCAAACTTTCAGCCATGAGTGCACATGTTTGGAAGTAGCTGTGGAATCTTAAGGAGCGACCGGCTAGAAGGATTTGCACCGGAGTCGGGCCGAAATCGCTTTCAAGGCAGTGGTTTGCCTCGACACAGTGTTTGTGACAACTCTCTTACTAATACTAATTCAGTTTCAATATCAATATTGTAGCATTTTTCAACAATTTGAAAATGATTTTCTTACATACAATATTGATAAATGGCTATTTCTTTGAACAAAACTTTTCCTGGTTTGTCAAAAATTGAGCCATTAGCAAAAATAATTTTAAAATTTGATCACAAAAACTTTTTATTTTCTTAGAACAATTAGAAGTTGATAATATTTTGTTTATTGATGGTTCTAACATCATTACTAGTTTTAATGTTGTTATGATTATTGATGAATTTGGTATAAAGAAGATTAAAAATGATAACATAAATGCTAGAGGGCATTTATTGAGTCATATGACTAATACTTTATTTGATTTATTTTTTACTTACAAATCTGCTAAAAAAATATGGGATAATTTGCAAAACTCAAAACAGGGAGGACAAAATGATGTCAAATTACTCTTGCTGGGGGTGATGAAGTGACTGCGGTAGTAATCGTCAAGACGATCCTGATGTCTAACAAGACTGACTGGGTGTTAGACACAGGCGCTTCAAGACATTTCCGCGCTACCAAAGAATTATTTCATGACTTTGAGGAATCCACCAATGACGAGTGCGTCTACATAGGTAACTCCATTACTGCTGGAGTTATGGGTAAAGGAAAATTTTTACTTAAATTAACTTCTGGAAAAACATTATCCTTGAACAATGTTCTGTATGTTCGCTCGCTCCGTAGAAACTTAGTTTCTGGAGCACTTCTCAACAAAGTAGGCCTTAAACTTATTTTTGAAGCTGATAAAACAATTATTTCTCGTGGAGGTAACTTTATTGGAAAGGGATACCTTTATGAGGGCTTATTTGTACTGAACATTGATCAAGAGATTTTCAATAATGCAAATATTTCTAATTCTGCTTATATTGCAGAGTCTATTAATTTATGGCATGGTAGATTAGGTCATGTTAATATTGCTTTTATTAAAAGACTTAGAAAAATGAGATTAATTCCTACAGTAAATATTGATGATATTTTTAAATGTCCTGTGTGTATAGATGCAAAGCATGCTAAGAAACCTTTTAAATATGTTACTAGCAAAAAGATCGAATTGCTTGAACTAGTACATTCAGACTTAGCAGATTTCAAGAATACTGTTAGCAAAGATGGAATGAAGTATTACATTACTTTTGTTAATGACTTTTCTAGGTAAACTAAGGTATACCTGCTTAAATCTAAAGATGAGACTGAAAATATATTTTTAAAATTCAAAGCAGAAGTAGAAAATCAATTAGACAGAAAAATTAAGAGATTTAGATTTGATAGAGGTGGTGAATATAGTACTAAAACTCTAGAAGATCTTTGTGAGAAAAATGGCATTATCAACGAGTTTAGTGCTCCATATGCTCCCCAAAAAAATGGTGTTGCCGAACGAAAGAATAGAACCCTTAAGAAAATGATGAATTCTATTCTTTTAAGTTCAGGTCTACTTGACTATATGTGGGGGAAAGTTGCCTTGTCCGCATGCTATATTCTTAATAGAGTCCCTCATAAAAAGTTAGACAAGACCTCATATGAGTTATGGACAGGGTTTTCCCCTAACTTAAAATTTCTGAAAGTGTGCAGGTGTTTGGCTAAGGTTGGTCTACCTGATTTTAGACGGGTAAATGTAGGCTCTAAGACTTTTGACACTGTCTTTATTGGTTATGCTCAAAACAGTGTTGCATATAGATTTATGTCATTAAATAATTATTCTATTTGTGAATCTAGAGATGCAGAATTTTTTAAGCATGTTTTTCCTTTGAAAAATGATGTGCCTAGTGATGTGCAAAATAATACTTCTGTATCTATGTCTGTTAACTCTCGTGTTACGCTTGCTTCTGATGTTATTGCTAATGAGTATGAAAATGAACTTAGAAAGAGTAAAAGACGCAAAATTGAGACTAGTTTTGGCCCTGATTTTATCACCACCTTCTTAACTGAGGGATTTGATATTGATACTTTAAATGATGAATTAATGTCTATCTACTTAATAGAAGAAGACCCTAAAATTTATGATGAAGCAATGAGTTCAATAGATATAATATTTTAAAAAGAGGCTATTAAAAGTGAATTAGATTCTATAGTCTCTAATCACATGTGAGACTTGTATGATTTGCCTAAAGGTTGTTAACCTATAAGTAGCAAGTGGATATTTAAGAAGAAATTGAGGCCTGATGGTACAATTAATAAATATAAGGCTAGATTTGTGATTAGGGGTTTTAATCATAAGAAAGGTGTTGATTATTTTGATACTTATTCTCCTGTGACTAAAATAGCGACCATTATGACTCTTATTGCTCTAGATGCTATTCACAGTTTAGTGGTACACCAAATGGATGTCAAAACTACATTTTTAAATGGTGATTTAGAGGAAGAGATCTATATAACTCAACCTAAGGATTTTGTGGTCCCAGGATAAGAGGATAAAGTATGCAAATTGTGAAAGTCCTTATATGGACTTAAGCAGGCACCTAAGCAGTGGTATGAAAAATTTAATTTCACATTAATGGATAATGACTTTATTGTTAATTCATCTGATGCATGTGTTTATTCTAAAATGATAGGATCGGATTGTGCGATTATATGTTTATATGTGGATGACATGTTAATCTTTGGCTGTAATGTAAATGTTGTAAATGAAACTAAGAAATTTTTATTTTCTAAATTTGAAATGAAAGACCTTGGAGAAACTGATGTGATTTTAGGAATAAAAATAAAAGAGTTGTTAATGGTTTCTCTTTGTGTCAGTCTCATTATATTGAAAAAATGTTGAAAAGATTTGATTGTTTTGATGTAGTTTTAGTGAGAACTCCTTATGATCCTAGCATACACTTGAAAAAGAATAGAGATTCTAGTGTTTCTCAAACTGAATATGCTAAAATAATTGGGAGTGTAATGTTTCTCATGAACTATACTCGGCCTGATATAGCTTATGCTGTTAGTAGATTGAGTAGATATAATCATAGTCCCGGTAGTAAATATTGGCATGCCCTTCATCGCTTGTTAAGGTACTTGAGAGGTACTATGGATTGGTGTTTGCATTTTAATTAATTTTCTGCTATTTTAGAAAGTTTTTGTTATGCAAACTGGGTGACTGACAATGTTGAAGTTAGCTCGACCAGTGGCTATATGTTTACTTTGGGTGCAGGTGCTATTTCGTGGAAGTCTTCAAAGCAGACTTGTATAGCACGTTCTACCATGGAATCTGAATTCATTGTTCTCGAGTTGGTAGGGCAAGAAGCTGAGTGACTGAGAAATTTTTTGACAGATGTGCCTTTATTGGAAAGACAAATGTCACCAGTCTCTTTACATTGTGACTCATAGGCGGCAATTGGAATTGCTAAAAATAACGTATACTATGATAAAAAGGGACATATTCGCATCAGACATGGTGCAGTTAAATAATTATTGAAACATGGTGTTATTTTTTTGGAATATGTAAGATCCGAAAGAAATTTGGCAGATCCTATAACTAAGGGTTTGACAAGGAAAATGGTCCTTGAATCGTCGAGGGGGATGTGGCTAAAGCCCATGGATTGAGGTAATATGGTGGATACCCATTTATGGTCAAACGAAGCCATATAGGCCTTCAATAGTCACTACATATCCTATTTCTATGGCGTGAGGTAGTGTATTATAAGCTTGAGCTTATTTTTGCTCTTAATGATCCATAGCCTTAGGATAGTTTATGAGATAGACTTGATGGATCACCTACATGAGTGTAAAAAGTTGGTCACCTTTTTATGAAAGACTTGGGTTATCTTTCTAGAGCACTCATGAGACCCAAGGTTGTGTGCATGACCATAAAAAATACTTTGTAGTATCGTGGAGGTTGCTTAAAATCAAGGATATAGTATGTGTTGTGGGGATCTCAATTTATGTCCATATAGTTCAAGAGTACTTCACTTTTTGGATATTTGTTGTTGCATCATATCACTAAGTGTCAATTCAAATCGAAAGATATTGACACTTAAGTACATGTTCCTTTCTTTTGCCCAAAATTTATTCATATTATTTATCTTTGCATTAGTGGGGAATTATGGATTTAATGCTTCATAAAGCATTTTGTGTAATGCAAAGAATAAAGAAAAAAAATATACGTTACAAAGAAGATGAACCTACATATCGGTTCCAAATGAAAAAAATAAAAATTTGTAGTAAACTTGGTTAATTGTACTTTGATTTAATGATACTTTAATGTCATTAATTCTCTTCTTGCAAACAGCTTTTTGGCATCCCTATATAAACATAAATCTTTTGGAGAACAAAACACATTACAAAAATAAAGAAAATATTTTTCTCTTCCTCTTGAATTATTTTGGGCAATTGGTTTGAGCAACCTCCAAACTTTCAGCCACGAGTGCACGTGTTTGGAAGCAGCCGTGGAACCTTGGGGGGCGACCGGCTAAAAGGATTTGCACCGAAGTCGGGTTGAAATCGCTTTCAAGGCAGTGACTTGTCACGATACAGTGTTTGTGACAACTCTCTTATTATTACTAATTCAGTTTCAATATCAATATTGTAGCATTTTTTCAATAATTTGAAAGTGATTTTCTTGCATATAATATTGATAAATGGCTATTTCTTTGACCAAAACTTTTCCTGGTTTGTCAAAAATTGAGCCATTAGAAGAAAATAATTTTAAAAGTTGATCACAAAACTTTTTATTTTCTTAGAACAATTAGAAGTTGATTATGTTTTGTTTAACGATGGTTCTAACATCATTACTGATTTTAATGTTGATATGATTATTGATGAGTTTGGTAAAAAGAAGATTAAAAATAATAACATAAATGCTAGAGGGCATTTATTGAGTCATATGACTAATATTTTATTTGATTTATTTTTTACTTACAAATCTGCTAAAGAAATATGGGATAGTTTGCAAAACTCAAAACAGGAAGGACAAAATGATGTCAAAATTACTCTTACTGAGGGTGATGAAGTGATTGCGATAGTAATCGTCGAGACGAACCTGGTGTCTAACAAGACTGATTGGGTGTTGGACACAGGTGCTTCAAGACATTTCTGTGCTAACAAAGAATTATTTCATGACTTTGAGGAATCCAACAATGACGAGTGCATCTACATGGGTAACTCCACTACTGCTGGAGTTATGGGTAAAGGAAAATTTTTACTTAAATTAACTTCTAAAAAAACATTATCTTTGAACAATATTCTGTATGTTCCCTTGCTCCGTAGAAACTTTTTTATTTATTGCTTTGTTGACAAAAGATGAAGTAGAGAAGAAAGGTTGCTTTTTGAGATGATTAACTATTAGTTGAATCATGAATGACTATCCGAAAAATCAATCTGCTTGTAATGCGGACAAATAAAAACCCCTTAGCAGAAGTGAGTTTAGGATTTAATGTCTATGAGCTTAATTTTTGTGGTTCTTAGCATTGAAATCATGATAATGATATTTTTAGAAATTATGGATTTATATACACTATTTGTTGCAATTTTAATAAATTTTTGCACATAAAAGTGATGCTCTATGAAAGTATTACAGGGTTAAGATGAACCTTTGTGCCGCAAGGCTATGTCCGCTTCTTGTCACATGTACTTTAACTCTGGGTAAATTACATCCATGCTCACTTAACTTTGTATCTATTATTCAAAAGTTATTTTTCTTTTGTTCATGGTCACTTAACTTTGTATTTATTACGCAAAAGTCACTTTTCTTTCATTTATTTCATTCATGGTCATTTAACTTTACTCCGACCATCACAAAAGTTACAATAGCCAAATTTTACAATAATTCCATCGAAAAAATGATGTAACAACCTTAATTAGTTCTTAATTTTAATTTAAGTGAAATTACTCATATCTTGACCCTTTTTATATATGCACAACCCAATTTTCTTTATGGATTATTTAATGAAAGAATATCAATTTCTTAATAGATTAGATTGCCTAATGAAGACTATTTTCATTAAAAAAAAATTGGTTGATATTTTTATGAAATAACATTATACTTATATATTCTTAAAATCATCTAAAGTTGAGACATGTGTTGGTAAATTATTATTTTTCACTAATATATTATGGCATGCAGTTGATAAAATTATTTTTCTCCCTCTAAAATTGTGACATGTAGTTGATAAAATTATTTTTTCATATATTCTTTTACTTGTCACTTGAGTCTTTGCATTCACAATATCATAATAATATGATAAACTACTCTATTTATTGAGTTTGTCTTTGTATTCTTAATTGTTTGACTAATCGATTAATTCTCTTAAAAAAATTTATTATAATATTCAATTTCTAATAAGTTACATATTGTTTAATTAGTTTAATTTATAAATATACAAATTAGATATCCTATAATTTATTTATCTATTAAAGTACTTATATTTTATACTTTTATTAACAAAATTGTACATTAATATAGCATTATTTGTACAAATTTTGACAATACTTATTCAATGACACAATTAAAAAGATTTTATTTTAAAATTATCTTTAGCATGTTGATTAATCTTCAAAGAATTATACTATTTTTTTTTAAAAAATAATATCATACATGTATTTCTATTTTATGTGTTTTGAAGAATTTATCTTGTTTATCACTCTTTTTCGATGCTCCTTTTTGGCAGATGAATGCAATATTATGAAATGTTTCATAAAAATATCAACCAAATTTTTTATGTAAATAGTCTTCATTAGGTAATCTAATATATTAAGAAATTAGTATTCTTTCATTAAATAATTCATAAGGAAAATTGAATTGTGCACAAATAAAAAAGGTGAAGATATGAGTAATATGTTATATATTCACTTAAATTAAAATTAAGAACTAATTAAGGTTGCCACATTATTTTTTCGATGAAATTATAGTTAAATACTGTCATAGTGACTTTTGTGATGGTCGGAGTAAAGTTAAATGACCATGGATGAAATGAATGAAAGAAAAGTGACTTTTGCATAATAGATACAAAATTAAGTGACCATCGATGAAATGAACGAAAGAAAAGTGACTTTTGCATAATAGATACAAAGTTTTGAGTGGTTTTATCACATTGATGTGCCAATACTCATTGTGTGTATGCGAAATAACGTAAACATACATCGTAACTTACCAAATTTACACAAATTTCCACCCTCACAAAATAATTACCAAAAATCTCAATGAGATAATATAAACATGACCCTAAACTTGACATCAAATTATAACTTTGACCTTAAACTTTGATAGTGCACAAATAAGACCTTTAACTATTCAAAACCTGAACAAATATGACCTCCGATTTTGCAACCCCCATGCGTGAGTTTCACTCGCGCCTACGTGAAAAGGTAATCCAATCACACGGTGCCACGTCGTTAAAAGGGCTGACTTGGAGGGAGGTCATATTTGTGCAATTTTGAATAGTTAAAGGTCATATCTATGCACTGTCAAAATTTTGCTTTTTTTGTGAAAACGGTATCATTTTTATTATTATTTTATTTATTTCTATAGCAGCAGCACAAAAAACAATAGTCATTAGTAGGGATCGAACCCACGCAGTAGACTGAAGGAAGCGCCCAAGAAGAGTAAATAACACCACTGGGCTATATAAGTGCCTTGTTTCATGTGGTTCAACATTAATATACGTACATAAATATAGATTTTCTACCTTATATATACAACGTAATTTTTTTACCGAGGGGGTTCGGGTGAACCCCGTGGCAACCACGTAGGTCCGCACCTGCATTAATTTAATAACGTTAATTTAATAACGTTAATTTGATAATGTTAATTTAATATACTACTACTATCCTTAATAACGTTTTATTAAAACTATAATTTTTTTTATTAATAGTATAGCTTCATCTTTAATTTAATGTTTAAATAAATTATATTTAGATATATTATATAACTTAAATTCGCCCTCTGCTTTATAATATATATACATACCCGCATGATTTTTTCGTATGAGGGTGACCCACCTAATTAATAAATTTTCAATATTGCTCTTTTTCCGCAAT
>NC_061120.1:218980714-219003239 GCF_002878395.1 Capsicum annuum | reverse complement strand
TTAATTTAATAACGTTAATTTGATAATGTTAATTTAATATACTACTACTATCCTTAATAACGTTTTATTAAAACTATAATTTTTTTTTATTAATAGTATAGCTTCATCTTTAATTTAATGTTTAAATAAATTATATTTAGATGTATTATATAACTTAAATTCGCCCTCTGCTTTATAATATATATACATACCCGCATGATTTTTTCGTATGAGGGTGACCCACCTAATTAATAAATTTTCAATATTGCTCTTTTTCCGCAATGACAAAAGAAATTAGATGTTATTTTCATCTTTGAGCTGAAAATTATGAAAAAATAATAGTGAAAAGTCATTTAAAGGTCATATTTATGTTGTTTTGAATAGTTAAAGGTCATATTTGTGCACTGTCAAAGTTTAAGGTCAAAGTTATAATTTGGTGTCAAGTTTAGAGTCATATTTATGTATTATCTCAATCTCAATTAATTATGTATCTTTCGTTGGATGCATCAGGAGCTGATTATGTATCTCGATAACCCCAAAATTTTAAAAAATATATCGAGAGCTAATTATGTATCTTTACAAAGAAAAAAAAATATACTCTTTGGATGTATTATATATCTCGACAACCCCAAAACTAGAAAAATGCATCTTCGTTGGATGTATCGGGAGATACTTATGTATCTCGACAGATCCAAAATTGAGATTTTCAGCAATTATGCAAAATATCGAGATTTTTGATAATTAAGGTCCAAACTATAGAGATTTATGTTGTTTGCCCAAATTTTAATACCGAACACTTCGGCGGATACTGAGCCTAATTTCCTCAATTCCAAACCCATCACCTTAGTAGCCCGAATTCAAAGCCCATCATCTCCTTAGTAGCGGGTCAAACAAAAAACGAAGTCCAAATCATAAATCCCTAAAATTCTACCAAACCCTAATTTCTTCTTCTTCCTCCTCCTCCTATTACTATTAATCTCTGCAAAAAGTTGAAATCTTTTCAAAGAAAAATAAACTCATAATTATTGCTTCAGTGTAACAAATCAATAATCGTAGAAATGTCATCCTTCAAAAATGCAATACCAAGACGAGCTCATAAAGAGCGAGCTCAACCGTAAGTAATCTATTAATTACTTTCACACACACACACACACACTCTAATTATATGTGATTTTGAGTTGATTTTTTGGTTAATTTTTTTGTTAATTTAATTAGAAAAGCAAGGAAAATATTTGGGTTACTTGAGAAACACAGAATTATACACACACACACGCACAAAAAATTATATGTGATTTGGCGTTGATTTTTTGTTTAATCACACACACACACACTAATTTTATGTGATTTGGAGTTGATTTTTTGTTTAATTTTTTCGTTAATTTAATTAGACAAGCAAGGGAAAAACTTGGGTTACTTGAGAAACACAGAATTATATACACACACACAAATTAAATGTGATTTGGCGTTGATTTTTTGTTTAATCACACACACACACACACTAATTTTATGTGATTTGGAGTTGATTTTTTTGTTAATTTAACTAGACAAGCAAGGAAAAAATTTGGGTTACTTGAGAAACACAAAGATTATGTGGTACGAGCAAAAGCATTCCACAAAAAGGAGCAAACTTTACAGGTAAAATTTGTTTTTTTTTTTGGGTTCGGCATGGAATTGAAAGGTTTAGGAGTTTGAAGAAAATTTAGATACGGAATTAGTTTAATTTGAAGTGTTTTTATAGGTTGATATGTTACATATTAAGCTTACAGGGGACATGACCGTAGATAAGAAGATTTAGATACGGAATTAGTTGAATTCGAAGTATTGTATAGCTTGATGTATTATATCTTTAGCTTACGGAGGACATGACCATAGATAGGAAGGTTTAAAGATGGAATTAGTTGAATTTGAAGTATTTTATTTGACGGTACTTTTATCTGTGCCCTCAATGATCATTTACATTTTATATGATTAGATATGTGAGTGATATTTGTTATTTGCCTTACAGAAACTCAAGGAAAAAGCAGCATTTCGAAATCCAGATGAGTTCTACTTCAAGATGATTAAAACAAAAACTGTTGATGGAGTGCACAGATTGGAGTAAGAGATGAATATTCATATTTTTTGCTTGAGCTAATTTCTTCGTCAGTCTTGATTGACCTGACTTGTTGGATGCTGTTTCCGTGTTTCCAGGAGCCAAGCAAATAAATACACTCAAGAGGAACTTATGTTAATGAAGACTCAGGATATAGGCTATATTTTACAGAAAGTTCAGAGTGAGAAAAAGGTTTACTGTTGCTTATTGTGGTTCACGTTGTAATTAACTTTTTTTTTCTCTTTCTCTTTGTTGATCCCTAGAATTGAGAAGTTTCTTCTGCTTCCTTCTTGTAAATAACTCTTATTGTATGCAGAAAATTGAGAAACTAACTGCCATGCTGCACTCGCTTGATGATCAGCCATCAAATAGGCGTGTCTACTATGCTGAAGACAGGTTAGAAATACCTCTTGAATTGCACATTCAGCATACAGGATTGAAATGATTTACATTCTTGAGTTAACATGTGTTTGTGCACTCAAATTACAATCATGTTTTGGAACGTCTATTTGAATGTAAGTTGTCTGACAATTCTCGTTCAATATTTAACTATCTTCATGGGTTGAAATATCATTAACTTCAGAAAATAGTTCACTATTACCATACAACTTAAGACTCATTTGGAGCTATCTACTTGATGGTTATTCTTTGGCCTGAGAAATTGCATCCAATATTTAGCTTTCTTTGTGAACTGAAACCTCATCACTTCATCTCGGTTGACTTTTACCACATGACTGAATCAGAAGGACTAATGATTCCCTCCTGTATCGTAGCATTATCTCTAATGGACATCCATGCTTTGTTCGCAAATTATCTGCAAACATCACCTAACTCTAGTTTCATTTGTCCTAATAAATTAGCCTACCAGGCAGCAGTGCCACTTGTAACTGAACCTCTCAGGAGGCTGAATTGATACTAAATCGCTGAAATTAACTTAAGTTAGGGTCTTTGGGGCAAAAAGGCTGAAACATTGGAACGGTGCAAGTATCTCAGTGCAAGCTTGAATTCAGCAGTGGGATTTCAGCCACTCGGGACTTGTTTTTTCAGTACCTTTTCCTTGTTTCCTGTTTTAAGCTTTGTTTGTTTAGTCTCAAATGACAATGATCAAGGCATACCATTTTCTTTTATTATTCTTTTGGTTCTCTCCTCTATATCCCACATATTTGAGAATTGGATGATGTGGTTCTATATAAGGATTCCTAAGAGCTTTATTTAAATCTATTATCATTTTGGACAGCCCGCAAATTAGACTTCGCATATTTTTGTATCACTTCTTTTACTATCCCCACCCAAATACACTTTGAATTTTCTGATTCCGTTAAAAGATCTTTCTTTTATGTTGTAGTTCCATATTCCAATTCCTTATTTTCTGTGTTTTGTTTATTTTCAGGGAGGAAGCAGAAGAGTTGGCGACTAAAGCTTCAGAACGTAGTAATCTGGCTGCTTCTGAGAACTTGCCCAGCAGTATTAGAAGGTAACCACAGCTTTTTCTTATTTATGTTGTACAGAAGATTATATCATGTTTTGTACTTGTATAAGACTTGACCTTTTAGCAATCCTTTTAAAATCTGCAAGCAGTTTCCTTACGAGATATGTCAGTATTATCATTATTATGATGATTCTGACACTGGATCTTAGTTTCTTATAGGAGATAAACTAATCGTGTAGTTTCTTATATGTGGTTCCATGGGTCTTCGTAATTCATTATCATGTTTTGAACTTGTCTAAGATATAACCTTTTAGCAATCTATTTAAAATCCGTCAAGCATTTTCCTTATGAGGTATGTTTTATACTAGTTCTTGTAAGAGAGAAACTAATCATCTAGGCTGTAATTAGAGATATATGGTTCCATGAGTCTCCTTAATTTATTATCATAGGATGATGGCTCGTTGTTTCTCTTTTTCTCAGGTGTAGAAACTTACTAGTTTACTGATGTGGATTCTCAATTATCAAAAACAACCCCAAAAAAAGGAAAAAGAACACATCAATTGTGTTCAAAACTTGCATATCTTTTTATCCAGATAGCTGATAAAATTTTTGAAATGGCTGTGTCCTTGTATACCAAAAACTGGTCTTCTACATTTTATTGAATCACGTTCCATTCCGTTAAACATTGGAGGCATTTGTTTCTTGAAGCTGTGGGTAGTTTCTTCCTTATTTGATCCTTTCCTTCACTCCCAGAAAGGCGGAATGCAATTGGAATAAACAGTATCCACTGTGGTTTACGTGATGTTTAAAGTGTTGTCGTATTGAAACTTGTGCAAATTGTTGTTCAAAATCTGCTATTGCAAATGCGTTCAACACATTATACAGAAGCGTGAGATCCAATTTGTTTATGGGAATTGCATAAATCCTTTATTTTACTTCTGTACGCTAGGTAGCGGCAGATTTGTGCACTTACATAAATGTGTAAACTAATTTTCCTTTGGTTTCAAAGAAAACTTTTTCATTATTGGAATCTTCCATGCAGGAAGACAGCGAGTTCTTACAGAGAGTTGGAAGCAAGAAAGAGCAGGGTGAGAGATTTAGAGAAACTATACATGGATATGGCCATGCAGAAAGAACTGCAGGTACATTTAAGGTTATATCTTTTGAGTATTCGAGGATAGTAAACAGTGATGCTACAATACTTCTTTTTATGTTAAACCAGAAATCTGGAAGGAAACGCAAACTTCGTGAAGAAGAGCTTGTTAACCCAACAGACAAACCTGTCTACAAGTGGAGACAAGAACGCAAACGATGAGAATTTCTATGTCTGTAATACAAGCGCGATGAAGCTCTTATCGCGTTTTGAAGCTCTACAATATTTTGGGTTACTTTTGTGAGGGCAAAGACCTCGTGCATTGTTCTTTTCGTGGAATCAGAAGTAGATGACTGTTTTTATCATAAACCATCTTGTTGAACATACACACCTTTGTAGAATGTCAAGATTATTCACAATTCCAGCTGATGCTTCTTATGAGGCTTTCGACGTGTTGTGTACTGAGCCAAAAAAAACATCTTTTTTATATATATACTCCTGCATAATTTCAAATGTTATCAATGTTATCGGTTTTGGTACGTAGACCAAATAATACAATGCAAGCAGATTTTCTAGATTCGCGGAGATATTAAACTACCATATAAGTTGTGTCATGCTTGGATTTGAGTCTTTTACACCTATTCCAATAATTACATATTCGGTTTGGCCTACGGAATGAATATACAAGCATACATTTCATGCTTGTTTGAGTAGCAACAAAGAGTTCTCCAAATATCATGCTAAAAATAGCTTGATATGCATAGCTCCCTAGCTGCGATTCTGCTATTTGCTAGAATAATCTAGGAAGTACATAGGACGAACATTTCCGATGGTAAGAAAGAGTATGGAGAGTGAATACGATATGTAATACTTTGCTTATGTACAATAACAAAGTACCAAGCATTCTAATTCAAGTAGATTAATATCGATGGATCCTTTATTAGTCATTCATTGAATGATCCATAACTGCAAGTGATGGACAACAACATACCAGTGTATTTTTCCACAAGGAGTGGTCCGGGGTGGGTAAGTGTACGCAGTCCATACCACTACCTCATATGAAGTAGAGAGGTTGTTTCCGATAGACCCCATGAATTTAAATATCAAGAAGTCCACAATCAAATACGAGAATGGCAACTTCCTTCACAATTATATGCATTTGCTTCTAGGAATTGCTGTGTACAAGTGCAAATGTTTGTGAAACTTACTCTTATGTCACTTGAAAGTACAATATATCCCTTCTTAAGAAAGTTAAATTTCAATGATAATACATTTCTATGACTAAAGAGCTCTAACAAAACATCTGAAACTTCTCGCAAGATTAAATATCAATTCAGCGCGAGCAGAAGAATCTCATATTATTTCAGTAGTTTAGCAGCAACATGTTCTGCAATAGCCATACTGGAAGTTAGGCCTGGTGATTCAATCCCAAACAGGTTGACTAAACCAGCTATACCATGAACTTCCTCTCCCTGCAAAACACGCGTTTGAGGGACCGTCAGATTTAGCAGACGGAACTACAACTGAGATAAAACTGATAACTGATAATGTCAGATTTAGCAGACGGAACTACAACTGAGATATAACTGAAAACTGATTCCGACAATGCTTGTCTGATAAGTTTGGAGAAGAGCCCGATGAGAGTACTTTCTATAACGTGGTCACAGGGAAACACCTGAACCGTCAATTTTGTAGCAATTACTGATTAGTTAATCACATGTGATCAGAGTAGTACAATACAGCGATGAAATAGATCTACTACGGAACTTAAGGGACCATTCGGGTTAAAACTCAGAACAAGTTTGATGTGTTACCTGAACAACAAAATCAGTAGGACCCTCTTCTGGACCAGAAAGCTTTGGTCTGATGCCTGCATAACCTGGCTCCAAAGATCCATCCTTCAGACCAGGGTAGTATTTTCTTATCGCTGGGTAGAATTGATTTGCACGGTCTTCACACACAGAGTAATCGAACCTAGAATATCATAAGCACATCATATCTGAGATTAGAACTCTTCTATTCCTATTAGTCTCGTAATGCAAGAAGAGTAACCATTTCCAGCGTTAAGCAAATCTTTGGACTGTTCTGCAATTCCATTTTCCATTTTAAGTAGAAAGAATGTAATGGGCTGAAATACTCGAACGGAGCAGATGCTTTCAAACCTTCCAATATGCAAAAAATTTACATTATCGGTCTAAATATTCATCACCTACAAATTCTTGAAACAGTAAACTTTTTCACTTTCGTCTATCGGAAACAACCTTTCTACTTCTTTAGAGGTAGAGGTATGGACTGCGTACATCTTACCCTCCCCAGACCTCACTATGTGGGAATACACTGGGTTTGTTGTTGTTGTTGTAGTAAACTTTTCACTTTTCACTTGAAACAGTAAGGAATGCTCAAACTTTTGAGCTTCAGTTGGTGCAAACAAAGATGAAACATCAATGCAATAGCTTGACGTCCATCTCCAGAGATAATAACAAGGACATAACAGAACCTCTTATGGTTCAAGATCCAAGATTACTACTGTAGCCCCCCTCAACCATATCGGGATGCTTGAAGGATGAGGCTATCAAGGAACATCTTAAAGAATATTGAAAACTTCCTAAATATTAAACCACCAGGTCTACCCACTGAAAATATACGATCTCAGACAAACTTTAATACACTTCTTATAAATTTGAACTAACAGAAAGAAAGCTGAAACTAAAGAGTTCAACCATGAGACACAAATTTGGGCATTGATGGGAGAATAAAGAATTTTTAAGCGTCTAAAACATAGAAAGAATGTTAACAACTGATATAGAATTTGCTAGTTTAAGAATCATCATTGTCAAATTTATCCACATAAGAATATCTTAGAAGAATGGTATGAGCTGTTATTATGTGTGCTCGATGAGAACTTACATGTTGAGGAAGCTTGGAATATCATCAATTCCTTTAATCCATTCGACATCAGGACCAAACTTGATTTGGCCATTCAAATCCAAGGTAACATGCACTCCAAGGCCACTGACCTCAGGTATAGGATAAATCAAGTGCTTGAAAGGGGATTTAGTGTTTGAAAGTGTGAAGTAGCAACCACGAGCATATTTAGAAGCAGGAATAATGCTGTCGGGTAGACCTTTAATTCGTTTTGCAATGGCTGGAGCACTTAGACCTGCAGAATTAACTACAAGCTTTGGAATAAGAATTAGTTCAGAGTCCAATTCAGTCCTCTCGTTCCAGTTTGCAAGGGCATCGCTCCCAGAAACATGAATTTGAATTTGATTTCCTTCAATACGACCACCAATAACAGCAGTGTTGTAAGAGAAAGTTGTCCCATGACTTTCAGCTTCGCCCTAAACCCATGGTATGGTCATAATCCTGTCAATATTACATCAATGATTCTAAAAGGTACACAAATAATGATAAATCGAGCTCTTCTAAGTAAAGAGAGTTTTATTCGCAAAGTTCTAAAGAATGAGCTCTTTGGATGTTGATTAACAAGCAGTCAATATGACATAAAATGGTGAGAAGCAATACCACCAATGATAGCATCAAGGAATGGCTATCCACTATTCCCGAGGAAGGAGACCATAAAGCTTTAACGCAATGCAATTCAGGCTCCAGTGTAGTAGCTTCATACCCTTCCATCATTCTCAGACCCTCAACCCCATTTTGAATTCCTCGATTCATGAGAGCACTCAACTTTGGAACCTCCGATAATCCAGTAGCAACTATTAACTTGCCTATCTGCTTGTGTGGAATTTCACGATCTTTGCAATATTTGTAGAGCAATTCTTTCCCTCTAACACAGAAAGATGCCTGCGATAAAATTTGAAAGTTAAAGCTCATGCGAGGAGCCTCCTTGCAGTTACTCCTTTATAATTTCAAGAAAAGAGATCTACACGAGTTGGATAAAGAGTTTGCATTGAAGTGAGAAAAGATAAGAATGACTATTGTCACTAGAGCATATGCGCTGATATGCATAGTATTGTAAATCAATGTTTTTAAAATTGAATCCAGGGTGAACTCGAAGTTTAACACTCAAAATGTAGTCATGATAATCAGCACCAGAGTGTGCTTGTACTTGACTTGAAATTCAAAATCACGTAAATGTACTCTAATCAGGCTAAGACAAATAGTTTCTCCATGCTGCATTCGATTGTATTCCCAGGTGTAGATGTAAAGAGGAGGAGAATAACCAGTCCGCTAGAACGCAACTTTCACCACCAAAGCATAAGAGACTTAACTGTATCAAAATTCAAACTTCCCATTTATGCTCATTCAGTAGCTATAGGAGCAAGATTACAGCCAGAGATGAGAAACCCGAATGATTAGCAGAATCAAATTTTAACTTTCAATTCATGCTAAATTGGAAATTTTCCGATTTCTGAAACAAGATTAGAGTAGAGGAATACAAGAAACTGGATTAATTAGCGGTATCAAAATCTAAACTTTCACCTTAACTGGGAATGTCTAGGAAAAAGATTAAAGTAGAAGAAGACGAGAAATTGTCAATTCATTAGCAATATCAAATTCAAAGTCTCTTTCATGGTTAATAGAGGATAGTTCTCGCAAAAGACCAAAACTTGATTGTTCAGCAGTATCAAAATTCAAACTTCCAGTTCATGCTTAATGTGAAATGCTCAAAAACAAGATTATTATACAGTAGAAAATAACACAATAGACTGATTTCTCCCTATATGTTCAAGTCTTGGTGGACAGAGTTAACCCAATGCATGGGAGGTAGCTTGTAGAGAGCGTACACAGACCTCAGTCCTACCTCATGGAGGTAGAGACTGTTTGATACAAGCCGAATTGGCTCCACTCTTTTGAGATCAATGCTTCAAGGATCACACCTAAGGATCCAAGACTTGGTCGTTCTAGGGAAGCAAATACGTGATTGGAGGATAGCTTGGGAAGGAACTACACTTGATGATATCATCCAAAGGAGTGTTGGACAACATCGAGTTTGGAAGATAGCATGGAGTTTATGAGGTCCAACGAAGCAAAGGCAGAGCATATGTGCCACCGTGTGGCTATTTGGGCTTTTGGGCCCATAGTCTTGAGTATTTGGCTCGTAGGTCACTTTCGGGCCCAATTGTAATAAATAACCTAGGCTATAAATAGGTAGTCTTCTCTTTATTTTAGGGTTAGATGATTCTGGTGAATGTACACTTGAGAGTGTTTATTGAAAGCTTGTTGGGAGCTTTATGGACTTGTGAGAAACATTGGTTGTGAGTGATCCATTTCACTCTCGGTCTTCATAAGGGGTAAGGAAGGTCTTCAGGTTTAATATACCTTTAGGTTGTCCTCTTTTTATCATTTGTGTCTATCTATACATCTATCTTTTATCCTTGTTTCATTTCTATTATTTCCTTGTTTTTGTGTTCTCATTTCCGTAGTTTCCTCGTGTATCACTGTTTATGGGGAGGTACTAGGTATCCGGTAAAATTAATCGAGATGCCCGCAAGCAAAGAGAACATACAAAAAACTTGATTGACTACCAGTATAAAAATTCAAACTTCTAATTATGCTTAATTGGAACTTTTATCAGATAAAAGAAACAAGAAACACGACTAATAAGCAGCAGCAACAGCAGATTCAAATTTAAGTGCTTAATTAATGGGGGTATTAATAAAAATAAAATTTAGACTTCTAGTTAGCTTAATTCTGAATCTTTATCAGCTAAAAAAAATAGAAACTCGACTAACAACCAATACCAAAATTTGAATCTCAACCAAATGCTTAATGGGATACGCCTAAAAAACAACAAGATTCACAGTAGAAATTAGAACAAAGAAGACAAGAAGAACCTTGAAAGAACGTGTACCAGTCCCAAAAATTGGGGCAGAATCCACAACCAGAACTTCTCTAACATGATTTACACTAAGCTCTTTAGCCACTGCGATGCCCACTATACCTTCCTCAATCACCAAATAGTCAAAAGTAAGTTCTTCGTACGGTTTATCCTCCACACCACTTTGTGGGATTATACACCACTTTAGGCTGTACCTTTTATTCTCATTTTTCTGTGTAATTGTACATACTCTGAATCATCAATATAAATAGCCTGTCCGCTGTGGATTTTACTCACTGGTGTTACCACGTAATTCATTCTTACGTATCTCTCTCTCCTCACGAACTTTCTCTCTCGTTTCTTCATCCTCTTCGTCGACCTCGTGTGTGTATACGCGAATCGATCCTAACAGTATGTTGTTTTTGTTGTTGTTGTTGTCAAGTTTCTGTTTTGTTAGCTGATAAAGACTCACAATTAAGCGTTGCTGGAAGTGTGAATTTTGTTTTTATGAATAATAGGGTATTCATAAAAATAAAATTCAGACTTCCAATTATCTTAATTGTGAGTCTTTATCAGCTAACAAAACAAAAACTTGACAACAACAACAACAAAAACAACATACTGTTAGGATCAATTCGTGTATACACATACTAGGTGATTGGAGGATAGCTTGGGAAGCAAAAATTCGACAATAACAACATATTCAATATAATCCCACAAAGTGATTTGTGGGGTCCAGGGAGGATAGAGTATACGCAAACCTTAACTCTACCTCATCCTTAGAGATGCTGTTTCCGATAAAGCTCAACCAATAAGCAATATCAAAATTCAATTTATAACCAAAAGCACAACGAGGTATGCCTAGAAAACAACACGATTCATAGTCTAATCCCACAAAGCATTGTCTGCGGCTAAGTTGCTCGAACTCGCCAAAAATGTTGCTACACCCATGTCGGATCCTTCAAAAATACACTATTTTTGGAGGATCCGACACGCACCCATAGACATTTTTGAAGAGTCCAAGCAACAGGTCCGCGGAGGATAAAGTGTACGTAGACTTTAGCTCTACCTCAGAGATGTAGAGATTGTTTCGAATAAATTCGACCAATAAGCAATATCAAAATTCGATTTTTACCCAAATACTAAAATGGGGTATGCCTAAAAAAACAACAAGATTCACGGTAAAAAAAAAAGACAGGAATTCAAGAAAGAACCTTCAGAGACTGAAGAAGAAAAAGTAATTGCTTGAGTTGGTCGAGAAATGGACAAAGAATCAGACAAAAAGTTAAGGCTTAAAAATAAAATATCTCTTTCTATAGTTTTCCATTTACTTCTGAGTATTTAGCAATTAGTCATTTGAGTATTTAGGATCAACTTAGGGACTTATTAGTTATCCAGGCTTAGCCGAACACCCCAAATAACAGGGCCTACACCTTAGAAGACTTTAGGTCCCCCACAACCCCCCTATGCATTTTCACCCTGAGGCTCGCCTTGTGAACACCTATGAAAACCCTAGTCTTAACTACAATATATATTACATTAACAAACCCCTTGATTATGTAATCCTAGTTAAATTAACGTTTGTGTGCTATATACCTTGATGGTTATTCTCTTCAAGAAGACTAACATTACATAAAAAGGACAAAATCAACATCGTCAAGCTCAGTGTAATTTGGCAATGGTGTATACAAATACCTAACCCTTATTTTACGAAGACAAAATAAAGAAATAAAACGGAAAACATACATATAGTTTAACACGAACACATCATTTAGGTGTAGGATCTCAAATCCACGAAGAATAAAATTATTCTCTGGTGTGTATTGTCTTTTTCAGTTTTTTTCCTAACAATCAACCAACACAAAAATTATTATTATCTTCCTACATACAGGGAGAAAATAAAAATCAAAGATACTTACAACAAAAGAAGTTATACTGAGTTTCAAGTACTTTTTGAAGCTTAGTTTCTCTACCTAAATAAGAAGCACGTGTACTTATCAGACGAAACAACTCTCTAGCCCTGGCTTTAGATAAAACATCACGCATTTCAAAATCGATTTCACTCAAATTGTGTCTTAAATTCTCCAGCTCCGTGAGGTCATGCATACCTCGCAAGATTTGCACGGAACTAGAGGATGTAAGGCACCATTTGAGAGAAATTGATTTTAAAATGCGAGATGTTGTATCAGGAGGCAGGGCTGGAGAGTTGCTTCAACTGATAAGTAGACATACTACTTATTTGAGTCGAGAAAGTGAGTTTAAAAAAGCACTTGACACTAAGTATAACTGCTTTTATCAAAGATACTTGAGATTGATTTTTATTTTCTTCCTTACATATAGGAAGATTATAAGAATTGTTATGATAGTTGGTTGTTGAGAAAAAACTGAGAAAAATAATAAACACGAGAATATTATTCTCTCTGGATTTGAAATCTGTGTTAAATGTATGTTTTCCGTTTTCTTTTTTATTTTGTCATTATAAATAAGGGTTCGGTGTGCGTACACACCATTCCTAGAGCTCATCAGAGGGATTACACTAAGCATGTTATTTTATTGACGTTGATTTTACTTTATGTTAGTCTTCTTGAAGGAAATAATTAGCAAGGTATAACATTCAAACATTAATTTAAATAGGATTACATAATCAAGGGGTTGCACCAGGGATCGCGTGAGGACGGTAGGAGGAAATTCGGAACACTTTTCTATTTTGACAGGGTTGCCTCAGGGACCGTCTCTTAGCCCGTTTTTATTTGCGTTGGTTATGGATATTTTGACACAGCGTATTATTTGTTAACAATGTTGTACAAAATGACGAGACCCGAGTAGGAGTTAATGATAAGTTCGAGGTTTGGCGACAGACCCTCGAGCCTAAAAGGGTTTAGGTTGAGCAGGACTAATACGGAGTACTTGAAATGTAAGTTCAGCGATTCGACGCATGAGGTAGACGTGGTAGTGGAGTTGGATTCTTAGGCCGTTCGGAAGAGGGATAGTTTCAAGTATCTTAGGTCTATGATTCAGAGGAATGGAGATATTGACGAGGATGTCATGCACCGTATTGGTGCAGGGTGGTTGAAGTGGAGGCTCGCTTCGGGGGTCTTGTGTGATAAGGTGCCTCATAAGCTTAAAAAGTAAGTTCTACTGTCCGACCAACTAAGTTGTATGGAGCAGAGTGCTGCCAAGTAAGAACTCTCACATCCAAAAGTTGAAGGTGGCGGAGATGAGGATATTGAGATTGAAGTGTGGACTTATCGGGAGAGATAGGGTTAGAAATGAGGTTATTCGAGAGAAGGTGGGAGTGGCTTCGGTGGAAAACAAAATGTGAGAACTGAGGTTGCGATGTTTCGGGCATGTGATGAGGAGGTGTATAGATGCTCCAATACGGAGAGATGCTCCAATACGGAGATTTGAGAGGCTAGCTATGGTGGTTTAGGCGGGATAGAGGTAGGCCGAAGAAATATTGAAGGAAGGTGATTAGGCGTGATATGGAGCGGTACCTTGCTAGCTATTCTGTTCAAGAACACAAATAAAATATAAAAGAAGACAAAATCAATAATAACATGCTCAGTGTAATCTAGCAATGGTGTATACAAATACCTTATCCTTATTTTACAACAACAAACCCATCATTTAGGTGTAGAATTTGAAACGTATAGAGGCACTCAAGATATAGGACTTATCCAATCCCACTATGATTACTCTTTGTTGACTTGGACTATAGATGGAGCCTTGATCATAGACTTAGTATATGTGGATGATTTATTAGTGTCAGAGAGTAGTTTGACTCATTCAAAGAGTAAGGAAAGACCTATAATCCAAATTCAAGACGAAGGACATAGGTGAGCTTAAATAATTTCTTAGCATAGAATTGATAGGACTTGCTGGGAGTAAACCAGTAGGGACACCTCTTGATTTCAATCACAAGCCCACTACTCATGAGTTTGACAAAGTAGTGAGTCCAGAAACAGCCTTACAGAAAGCTACTTGAAGACAAAGGAGTTCACCAGAGAATAGTTGGGAGGCTTCTGTACCTGACAGGGTTGCCTCAGGGACCTTCTCTTAGCCCATTTTTATTTGCTTTGGTTATGGATGTTTTGACGCGACGTATTCAAAGGGAGGTTCCTTGGTGTATATTATTTGTTGACAATGTTGTACAAATTGATGAGACCTGAGTAGGAGTTATTGATAAGTTGGAGGTTTGGCGACAAACCCTCAAGTCTAAAGAGTTTAGGTTGAACAGGACTAAGACGGAGTACTTGTAATATAAGTTCAGCGATTCGACGCATGAGGTTGAAGTGGTAGTGGAGTTGGATTCTTAGGCCGTTCGAAAGAGGGATAGTTTCAAGTATCTTAGGTCTATACTTCAGAGGAATGGAGAGATTGACGAGGATGTCCGTATTGGTGCAGGGTGGTTGGAGTGGAGGCTAGCTTCGGGGGTCTTGTGTGATAAGGTGCCTCCTAAGCTTAAAGTAAGTTCTACAGTCGGACTGGCTATGTTGTATGGAGCGGGAGTGCTGCCTCTCACATCCAAAAGTTGAAGGTAGCGGAGATGAGGATATTGAGATAGAAATGTGGACTTACCTAGAGAGATAGGGTTAGAAATGAGGTTATTCGAGAGAAGGTGAGAGTGACTTCGGTGGAAAACAAGATGTGAGAAGTGAGGTTGCGACAATTCGGGCATGTGATGAGG
Organism: Capsicum annuum; assembly: GCF_002878395.1. Lineage (NCBI taxonomy): Eukaryota > Viridiplantae > Streptophyta > Magnoliopsida > Solanales > Solanaceae > Capsicum > Capsicum annuum. Next base: position 218,988,174 of record NC_061120.1, on the reverse strand, counting down.
AGGTACATAGATGCTCCAATACGGAGATGTGAGAGGCTGGCTATGGATGATTTTAGTCGGGATAGAGTAGTCCGAAGAAATATTGGACGGAGGAAATTAGGCATGACATGGAGCGGTACCTTGCTAGTTATTATCTTCAAGAAGACAAACATAAAATATAAAAGAAGACAAAATCAACAATAACATAATCAGTATAATCTAACAATGGTGTATACAAATACCTTGCCTTTATTTTATGAAGAAAAAATAAATAAATAAATAAATAAATAAATAAAATGGAAAACATACATATATTTGAACACGAACACATCATTTAGGTGTAGAATTTGAAACTTCTAGAGGCACTCAATGATATAGGATTTATCCAGTCCCACTATGATAATCTTTGTTTACTCAGACTATAGATGGAGCCTTGGTCATAGTCTTAGTATATGGGGATGACTTACTAGTGACAGGTAGCAGCTTGATTCATACTCAAAGAGTAAGGAAAGACGTATAATCCAAATTCAAGACGAAGGACATAGGTGAGCTTAAATAATTTCTTGGCATAGAATTGATAGGACTTGCTGGTAGTAAACCAGTAGGGACACCTCCTGAGTTCAATCACAAGCACACTTCTCATGAGTTTGACAAAGTAGTGAGGCCAGAAACAGCGATTTACGGAAAGCTACTTGAAGACAAAGGAGTTTACCAGAGAATAGTTGGGAGGCGTCTGTACCTGAACATGACCAGGACAAATATTTCTTTTGTGGTTCAAGTCCTAAGCCAGCATATGCATGCTCCTAGACAGACTCGAGCAGATGCAACACTAAGAGTAGTCAGATACATAAAGGGGACTCGAGGTCTTGGTCTTTTCATGCCTGCTGATGTTAATCTGAAACTAACAGCCTATTGTGATCCAAACTAGGGCTCATTGTTGAGAGAAGGAAGTTAATTACTGGATATGTAGTCAAGCTTGGTGAAGCCATAGTGCCATGGAAATCTAAGAAACCAGAAGTTCTACTGAGGCTGAGTTCAGGAGCATGCCAACAACTGCGGCTGAGAACACTTGGCTAGCTGGTGTATTTAAGGAACTGGGCGTTGTGATTAAATAGAAGCTCATTCAGACACAACATATTGGCACAAAAGAACTGATGGCAGATCTGGTCTACGAGATCGTGCAGACTCAACAATACTATTTGGTTGGCAATCTAGAGATGAGAAAACTGATTTCATCCATTAGCTTGAGGGTGAGTGTAGAAGAATGTGGGGCCAGATAACAATGTAATTAGGTAGTTAATGAGGATTAGTTAGAATAGATTAGTTAGTTAGATATTTTGGTGAATAGGTCAGTTAGCTGTCTATATGTAGACTAGGCAGTTTACGTTTCTACTAGTACTGTTTTATTCAGTTTTACAAGAAAGAGAGCTTTTCCTTTTCTTCTTCTTTCTTCTTCCTCAGAGATGGAGAGACTGTTTCTGATAAACTCGACCAATAAGCAACATCAAAATTTGATTTCTTCTTCCTCGGAGATGTAATTTAAATAGGATTACATAATCAAGGGGTTTGGTAATGTAATATATATTATAGTTGAGGATTACAAAAAGAAAATCCCATATTAGAATTTCCATAACTGCTTTCTCTGCTATGACTGAACCAAGATCCTATTTTGAGGCCAGTAAAACTCTATATGGGTGGCTGCTAGTGAAGGCTGAACTATCAGCCTTGAAAGAAAAAAATCACACTAGGTCTATTGTAGACTTGCCTCCTGGAAAGGTTCGTTCAGGATCAAGTATCAGGCTTCTGATGCAAGGGAAAGGTATAAGGCTAGGCTTGTTGTCAAAGGCTACTCTCAATAGGAAGGGTTTGACTTCACCGAGACTTTTTCTCTCCCTTGAAAAAATGGTTATTGTTAGGGCAGTTATAGCATTAGCTGCTGCTTCTGCTTGGTATATGTTCCAAATGAATGTTTACAATGAATTCTTACAGGGTGATCTTCTTGAAGATGTCTACATGCATGTGCTTGAGAGGTTTTCAAGCCGGAAGAGTCTCAGGGTGTGTGCAAGCTACACAAATCTCTGTATGGCTTAAAACAAGCACCTAGGCAGTGGAATTTGAAACTTATAGAGGCACTCAATGATACAGGATTTATCCAGTCCCACTACGATCACTCTGTGTTTATTCAGACTATAGATGGAGCCTTGGTCATAGTCTTAGTACATGGGGATGACTTGCTAGTGACAGGTAGCAGCTTGACTCATATTCAAAGAGTAAGGAAAGACCTATAATCCAAATTCAAGATGAAGGACATAGGTGAGCTTAAATAATTTCTTGGCATAGAATTGATAGGACTTGCTGGGAGTAAACCAGTAGGGACACCTCTTGATTCAATCATAAGCTCACTTCTCATGAGTTGGACAAAGTGGTGAGGCCAGAAACAGTCACTTACGGAAAGCTACTTGAAGACAAAGGAGTTCACTAGTGAATAGTTGGGAGGCTTCTGTACCTGACCATTACCAGGAAAAATCTTTCCTTTGTGGTTTAAGTCCTAAGCCAACATATGCATGCTCCTAGATAGACTCAAACAGATGCCACACTAAGAGTAGTCAGATACATAAAGGGGACTCAAGGTCTTGGTCTTTTCATGTCTGCGGATGTAAATCTGAAACTAATAGCCTATTGTGATCCAGACTAGGGCTCATTGTTGAGACAAGGAAATTAGTTACTGGATATGTAGTCTAGCCTGGTGACGCCATAGTGCCATGGAAATCTAAGAAACCAGAAGTTCTGCTGAGGCTGAGTTCAGGAGCATCCAAACAACTGTGGCTACTTGGCTAGCTGGTGTAATTAAGGAACTGGGAGTTGTGATAGAGAAACCAGTGATTCACAAGAAGCTCATTCAGACACAACATATTGGCACAAAAGAACTGATGGCAGATCTAGACTAAGAGTTTCGTGCAGACCTCAACAATACTGTTTGCGTGGCGATCTAGACATGAGAAAACTGGTTTCATCCATTAGCTTGAGGGTGAGTGTAGAAGAATATAGGGCCAGATGTTGTGTAAATTAATCTATTTAATGATGTAATTAGGTAGTTAATGAGGATTAGTTAGAATAGACTAGGCAGTTTACGTTTCTACTTCTACTGTTCTATTCAGTTTCACACGAAAGAGAGTTTTTCCTCTTCTTTTTCTTTCTTCTTCAAGATTTATATGGCTGAACTCTTTAACAAAATTCAAATTTTAGGCAAATGCTTAATGGGGTACTCATAAAATAAAATTCAGACTTCCAGTTAGCTTAATTGGGAATCTTTATCAGCTAAAAGAAACAAGAAACTCGACTAATAAGCACTATGCATTATCAAAATTCAGACTTTATAGTTAAACGCTTAATAAGGTATTAATAAAAACTAAATTCAGACTTCCAGTTAGCTTAATTACAGCTAAAGAAGACACAAATTAGACCAACAACAACAACATCATATACATTATAGTCCCACAAGTGGAGTCTGGGCTGGGTGGAGTACACGCAGACCTTACCTCAACCTTGTCAGGTAGAAAGGCCGTTTCCAAAAAATCCTTGGCTCAAAGAAAGCAAAAACACAACTTTTAAGAAAACATAAGCAGTGTCATAACAGTAGGAAAGTAGAGGCATATGAGACAACTAGTAATAGATAAAATAACAAAAACGCAAAATACTAATGGGGTATTCATAAAACAAAACTCGCACTTGCAGTTATCTTAATTGAGAATCTTTATCAGCCAAAGAAACAAAAATTCGACGACAACAACATATTCAATATAATTTCACAAAGTGACTTGTGGGGTCCAGGTAGGACAGAGTGTTGTTTCAGGTTGTTTTTGATAAACTCAACCAATAAACAGTATCAAAATTCAATTTATAACCTAAAGCTTAAAGAGGTTTGCCTAGAAAACAACACGATTCACAGTATAATCCCACAAAGCATTGTCCGAGGAGGATAGAGTGTACACAGACTTTAGCTCTACCTCAGAGATGGAGAGACTGTTTTGGATAAACTCGACCAATAAGCAATGTCAAAATTCGATTTTTACCCAAATACTAAAATGGGGTATGCCCTAAAAAACAACAAGATTCACAGTTAAAAAAAAAAAAGGACAAGAATTCAAGAAAGAACCTTGAGAGAATGAAGAAGGATGAAAAAGTAACTGCTTGAGTTGGTCGAAAAATGGACAAAGAATCAGACAAAAAGTTAGGGCTTAAAAATAAAAATTGTATTTCTTCAATTTTTCTTTTACTTATAAATATTTAACAATTAGTCATTTGAGTATTTAGGCTCAAATGAGGACTTATTAGTCATTCAGGCGTAGGCGAACACCCAAATAGCAGGGCTTACACCCTAGAAGCCTTTCGGTCCCTCACAATGCCCCTGTGCATTTTTACTGCACTTTGCCCTGAGGCTCGCCTAGTGAATACCTCTGAAAACACTAGTCTTAACTACACTATATATTACATTAACAAACCCCTTGATTTTGTAATCCTATTTAAATTAACGTTTGTATGCTATACCTTGCTAGTTATTCTCTTCAAGAAGACTAACATAAAATAAAAAAGAAGATAAAATCAACATCGTCAACAATAACATGCTCAGTGCAATCTGGCAATGGTGTATACAAATACCTTACCCAAATTTTACAAAGACAAAATAAATAAAGAAAATGGAAAACATACAGCTTAACACGAACACATCATTTAGATGTAGGATCTCAAATCCAGGGAGAATAAAATTATTCTCTTGTGTGTATTATCGTTTTCAATTTTTTTACTAACAATCAGCCATCACAACAATTCTTATAATCTTCCTACAAATAGGGAGAAAATAAAAATCAAAGGTACCTACAATAAAAGAAGTTATACTGAGTTCCAAGTAATTTTTGAAGTTTAGTTTCTCTACCTAAATAAGTAGCACGTCTAGTTGTCAGATGAAACAACTCTCCAGCGCTGCCTCTTGATAAAACATCTCGTCTTTAAAAATCAATTTCTCTCAAACGGTGCCTCACATTCTCTAGCTCCGTGCATATCTCGTAAGATTTGCACAGAGTTAGAAGAAGTGATGCACCATTTGAGAAAAATAGATTTTAAAATGTGAGATGTTGTATCAGGAAGCAAAGCTGCAGATTTGCTTCAACTAATAAGTAGTGCTACTTATTTGAGTCGAGAAAGTGAGCTTGAGACCAAGTTTAACCTCTTTTATCGTAGTTTTTTTCCTTATATGTAGGAAGATTATAAGAATTGTTATGATAATTGTTGTTGGGAAAAACTGAAAAAAAAAATAATAAACATAAGAGAATAATTTTATTCTCTCTGGATTTGAAATCTTTGTTCAAGTATATGTATGTTTTCCGTTTTATTTTTTATTTTGCCTTTATAAAGTAAGGGTTTTATCTGCGTACACACCATTCCTAGATCTCATTGATGGGATTACACTAAGCATGTTATTTTGTTGAAGTTGATTTTATCTTTCTTTTTTACTTTATGTTAGTCTTCTTATGGTTGCACTAGGAATCATGTGAGGACGGTAGGAGGAGATTCGGAGCACTTTCCTGTTTTGACAGGGTTGCACCGGGAATCGTCTCTTAGCCTATTTTTATTTGCCTTGGTGATGGATGTTTTGACGTCATGTGTTGTACAAATTAACGAGATCCGGGGAGGAGTTAATGATAAGTTGGAGGTTTGGAGACAGACCCTAAGGGGTTTAGGTTGAGCAGACTACGACTGAGAACTTGAAATGTAAGTTCAGTGATTCGACGCATGAGGCTGACGTGGTAATGGAGCTGGATTCTCAGGTCATTCGGAAGAGAGATACGTTCAAGTATCTTGAGTCTATGATTCAAGGGAATGGAGAGATTGATGGGGATGTCATACACCGTATTGGTGCAGGGTGGTTGAAGTGGAGGCTCGCTTAGGGTATCTTGTGTGATAAGAAGGTACCTCTTAAGCTAAAAACTAAGTTATACAGTCCGATCGGCTATGCTGTATGGAGCGAAGTATTGGCCAGTTAAGAACTTCCACATTAAAAGTTGAAGGTGGCGGATATGAAGATGTTGAGATGGATGTGTGGACTTACCAAGAGAGAGATATTTAAAAAAGGTAGGAGTGGCTTTGATGGACGACAAGATATGGGAAGTGAGGTTGCGATGGTTCGGGCATGTGATGAGAAGGTGCACGGATGCTCCAATACGGAAGTGTGAAAGGCTAGCTATGGATGATTTTAGGCGGGGTAAAGGTAATCCGAAGAAATATTGGAGGGATGTGATTAGGCATGACATAGAGCAATTACAGTGGATAAAGCTCCCGCTATGCACAAGGCTCGGAGAAGGACGGAACCACAAGCTCCGCAACCTCATCCTACATTTCTGCAAGAGGTTGTTTCCACAGCTTTTACACGTGGCAGCAACATTACCGACTAATCGATCAATAAGCAATATCAAGACTCGATATTTAACTAAACACTAAAATAGGGTATGCCTAGAAATTAAATTCAAACTTTCAGTAAGCTTAATTGGGAATCTTTATCAGCTACAAAGAAAGACACTCGACCAATAAAACAGCTCACCCGGTGCACTAAATGCACAAGGTTTGGAGAAGGACCGAACCAGAAGCTACACAGCCGCATCCTATATTTCTGCAAGAGGCTGTTTCCACGGCTTTTACACGTGGCAGCAACATTACCAATTAATCGACCAATAAGCAGTATCAAGATTTGATTTTTAACTAACACTAAAATTGGGTATGCCTAAAAATAAAATCCAAACTTCAAGTAAGATTAATTTGATATCTTTATCACCTACAAAGAAAGGCACTCAGATCAATAAAACGGCCAGCCCGGAGCACTAAAGCTTCCCCTATGCACGGGTCCAAAGATAACGAAGAAGGAAGAAGAAGTACCTGCCTGAGTTGGTCGAGAAATGCATAGAGAATGAGACAAAAAGTTAAGGATTAAAAATAAAAATTGTTTTTCTTTTACTTCTTAATATTTAACAATTAGTCATTTGAGTATTTAGGCTCAAATGAGGACTTATTAGTCATTCAGGCTTAGGAGAACACCCCAAATAGTAGGGCTTACACATTAGAAGACTTTCGGTCCCCCACAATGCCCCTGTGCATGTTTACTGCACTTTGCCCTGAGGCTCGCCTAGTGAATACCTCTGAAAACACTGGTCTTAACTACAATATATATTACATTAACAAACCCCTTGATTTTGTAATCCTATTTAAATTAACGTTTGTATGTTATACCTTGCTAGTTATTCTCTTCAAGAAGACTAACATAAAATATAAAAGAAGACAAAATCAACATCGTCAACAATAACATGCTCAGTGCAATCTAACAATGGTGTATACAAATACCTTACCCTTATTTTACAAAGACAAAATAAATAAAGAAAACGGTAAACATACTTATAGTTTAACACGAACACATCATTTAGATGTTGGATCTC
>NC_061120.1:218973476-218977714 GCF_002878395.1 Capsicum annuum | reverse complement strand
CTTTTTTACTTTATGTTAGTCTTCTTGAGGTTGCACCAGGGATCAGTGAGGAAGGTAGGAGGAGATCCAGAGTACTTTCCTGTTTTGATAGGGATCGTCTCTTAGTCCGTTTTTATTTGTCTTGGTAATGGATGTTTTAACATCGCGCATTCAAGGAGGAGTGTCTTGGTGTATGTTATTTGTTGATGATGTTGTACTAATTGATGATATCTGAGGAGGAGTTAATGATAAGTCAGAGATTGGGCGACAAACACTAGAGTCTAAAGGGTTTAGGTTAAGCAAACTAAGACTGAGTACTTGGAATGTAAGTTCAGTGATTCGACGCATGAGGCTGACGTGGTAATGGAGTTGGATTCTCAGGCTATTCGAAAAAGGAATAGTTTCAAGTATCTTGGTCTATGATTCAGGGGAATGGAGAGATTAACGGAGATGTCACGCACCGTATTGGTGCAGGATCATTGAAATAGAGGCTCGCTTCAGGAATCTTGTGTGGTAAGAAGGTGTCTTCTAAGCTTAAAGGTAAGTTCTATAGTCTGACCGACTATATGTATAGAGCGGAGTGATGGCCAATTAAGAACTTCCACATTCAAAAGTTTAAGGTGGCGGATATGAGAATGTTGAGATGGATGTTGGACTCATCAATAGAGATAAGGTTAGAAATGAAGTTATTCAAGAGAAGGTGGGAGTGACTTTGGATTAAAACAAGATGCGTGAAGTAAGGTTGCGATGGTATGGGCATGTGACGGAGAGGTGCACGGATGCTCCAGTACGGAGGTGTGAGAGACTAGCTATGGATGATTTTATACGGGGTAGAGGTAGGCCGGAGAAATATTGGAGAGAGGTGATTAAGCATGACATGGAGCGGTTACGGCTAACAAAGATCCGGCTATACACAAGGTCCGAAGAAGGACCACAAGCTCCACAGCCTCATCCTACATTTCTGCAAGAGACTGGCTCCACGACTTTGACACATGGCAGCAACATTACCACTTAATCGACCAATAAGCAGTATCAAGATTCGATGTATAACTAAACACTAAAATAGGGTATGCCTAGAAATTAAATTCAAACTTCCAGTAAGTTTAATTGGGAATCTTTATCAGCTACAAAGAAAGATACTCGACCAATAAAACGGCCCGCCCGGTGCACTAAAGCTCCCGCTATGTACAAGGTTTGGAGAAGGACCGAACCACAAGCTACGCAGCCTCATCTACATTTCCACAAGAGGTTGTTTCCACGGCTTTTACACATGGCAACAACATTACCAATTTAATCAACCAATAAGCAGAATCAAGATTTGATTTTTAACTAAACACTAAAATTGAGTATGCCTAAAAATAAAATCCAAACTTCCAGTAAGCTTAATTGGGTATCTTTATCACCTACAAAGAAAGACACTCAGACCAATAAAACGGCCAGCCCGGAGCACTAAATCTTCCCCTATGCATGGGTCCAGAGAAACACAAAGATTCCCTTTATTCTAAGCAACCTCACTCTACATTTCTGCAAGAGACTACGACCTACTGGTCATGTGGCAACAACATTACCAATTAATCAACCAATAAGCAGTATCAAGATTCAATTTTTAACTAAACACTAAAATGGGTTATACCTAAAAATAAAATTTAAAACTTGCAGCAAGCTTAATTGGGAATCTTTATCACCTAAAAAGAAAGATAATCGATCAATAAAACGGCCAGCCCGATGCACTAACGCTCCCCCTATGCACGGGTCCACAAAAAAACCAAACCACAAAGATTCCCTTTATTCTACGCAACCTCACCCTACATTTCTGCAAAAGCCTATGACCTCCTTATCACGTGACAGCAACATTACCAATTAAACGACCAATAAGCAGTATCAAGATCCAATTTTTAACTAAACACTAAAATTGGATATGCCTAAAAATAAAATTAAAAACTTGCAGCAAGCTTAATTGGGAATCTTTATCGCCTGAAACGAAAGACATTCGATTAATAAAACGGCCAGCCCGATGCACTGAAGCTTCCCCTATGCACGGATCCGGAGAAAAACCAAACCACAAAGATTACCTTTATTCTACGTAACCTCACTCAACATTTCTGCAAGAGACTATGACCTTCTGGTCACATGGCAACAACATTACCAATTAATCAACCAATAAGCAATATCAAGATCCAATTTTTAACTAAACACTAAACTGGGGCATGCTACAAAGTAAAAACCAACAAGATTCACAGTACAAATTAGACAAGAAAAACAAAAAGACAAGAATTCAAGAAAGTACCTTGAGAGAACCAGGAGGATAATAGATGCCAGCATGAATAACTTCACTATTCCTTGAACTTGTACCAGTACCAAATACTGATGCAGAATCCACAACCAAAACATCAATACCATGCCTTACACTAAGTTCTTTAGCTACTGTAATGCCAACTATACCTGCTCCAATAACCAAACAATCCACTTTCTCCTTTGAAATTGATGATGATGAAAATACGGTTTTGCTTACATTCTTGACTTTTTGGTATACTATTTTTGTTATTGAATTTTTGAGTTTCATCATCTTGGAAAAAATGGATCTAGCTGAGGGATTTGGAATGATAAATATTTGGGAAAATTTAGCTAGTAGGAAATATTTGGGCATGTAATTAATGTGTAGGAGAAAATATTTAGGCATGTAATTCAATATTTTACCCGTCATGTTTTGCTTTTTTGAGAGTAAATTTGCAGGAGAAAATCTAATTGAGAGTTAATGTGTAGGAGAAAATATTTGGACATGTAATTCAATGTTTTACCTGTTATGTTTTTCTTTTTTGAGAGTTAATTTAACTAATCTTTAGAGCAGAATTAAATTAGATTGATTCTAAATTTCAAAATTAAAATTTATGCCCAAAAGCTTAACGAGGTATGCCTAGAAAACAACACGATTCACAGTATAATCCAACAAAGCATTATCTGGGAAGGATAGAGTGTACGCGGATTTTAGCTCTACCTCAGAGATGGAAAGAGTGTTTCTGATGAACTCGACCAACGAGCAATATCAAAATTCGATTTTTAACCAAATACTAAAATGGGGTATGCCTTTAAAAAACAACAAGATTCACAGTTAAAAGAAAAGACAAGAATTCAAGAAAGGACCTTGTGAGAATGAAGGAAGAAGAAGTACCTGCTTGAGCTGGTCGAGAAATGGACAAAGAATCAGACAAAAAGTTAGGGCTTAAAAATAAAAAATGTTTTTCTTCAGTTTTCCTTTTACCTTTTACTTCTGAGTAGTTAGCAATTAGTCATTTGAGTATTTAGGCTCAAATTAGGGACTTACTAGTCATTCAGGCTTAGGCGAACACCCCAAATAGCAGCGCCTACACCTTAGAAGATTTTCGGTCCCCCACAACGCCTCTATGCATTTTTGCAGCACTTCGCCCGGAGGCTCGCCTTGTGAACACCTCTGAAAACACTATTCTTAACTAAAATATATATTACATTAACAAACCCCTTGATTTTGTAATCCTATTTAAATTAACGTTTGTATGCTATACCTTGCTAGTTATTCTCTTCAAGAAGACTAACATAAAATAAAAAAGAAGACAAAATCAACATCGTCAACAATAACATGCTCAGTGTAATCTGGCAATGCTGTATACAAATACCTTAACCTTATTTTACAAAGACAAAATAAATAAAGAAAACGGTAAACATACTTATAGTTTAACACGAGCACATCATTTAGATGTTGGATCTCAAATCCAGGGGAGAATAAAATTATTCTCTTGTGTGTATTATCTTTTCCAGTTTTTTTCCTAACAATCAACGATCACAACAATTTTTATAATTTTTCTACATATCGGGAGAAAATAAAAATCAAAGGCACCTACAATAAAAGAAGTTATACTGGGCGTCAAGTAATTTTTGAAGCTTATTTCTCTGCCTAAATAAGTAGCACGTCCAGTTATCAAATTAAACAACTCTCCAGTGCTGCCTCTTGATAAAACACCTCGTATTTAAGAGTCAATTTCTCTCAAACGGTGTCTCACATTCGCCAGCTCTGTGCATATCTCGCAAGATTTGCACAGAGCTATAGGAAGTGATGCACCATTTGAGAGAAATCGACTTTAAAATGTGAGATGTTGTATCAGGAGGTACCGTTGGAGAGTTGTTTCAACTCATAAGTAGTGCTATTTATTTGAGTCGAGAAAGTGAGCTTGAAAAAGATCTTGAAACCAAGTACAACTTTTTTTATCGTAGATACTTGTGATTGA
>NC_061120.1:218933685-218970476 GCF_002878395.1 Capsicum annuum | reverse complement strand
TTATATTTTATTTTTTGAGATTTAATATGTAGGAGAAAATATTTAGGCATGTAATTTCAATGTTTTACCTATTATGTTTTACTTTTTTAGATATGTAGGAGGAAATATTGGACATATAATTCAATATTTTACTAGTTATGTTTTGATTTTTGAGAGTTAATTTAATTTATCTTTGAAAATAAATTAAATTAGATTGACTCTAAAATTCAAAATTAAAATTTTTATATTTGAAGACTATACGAAAAATACTATAAATTGCAACTTTTCTCATCTTAATACGATGAAAAAATATATTTTAATATTAGTTAAAGTTTATTTAATTTGACTTTCAAAAGGTAAAATATGGCAAGTGCACAAATAGAATAAAATATTACTCTCTTTATTTTAATTTTCGAAAAGTAAAATTTGACGAGTAATATTTCATCATCTTGGGAAAAAAATCTAATAGTGGGATTTGGGATGAAAATTTTTTGGGAAAATTTAGCTAGCTCTATGCGTAGGAGAAAATATTTGGGCACATATTTCAAATTTTAACCTGTTTTGTTTTGTTTTTAGGAGTTAATTTGACTAATATTTACAGCTAAATCAAATTAGATTAATAAAATAAATTCAAAAATAAAATTTATATACATGAAAATTATATAAAAAATACTATAAGTTGTGATTTTTTGTTATCAATATGATTAGAAAATGCATCATAAAATATTGGTTAAAGTTATATAGTTTGACTCTAAAAAAATAAAATGTGATAAGTAAAAATAAACAAATGAAATAAGCTATTACTCTCTTTATCTTAATTTTTGTTTATTTAATTTTACTTAGCATAAAATTTAAGAAAGTAAAAATCTAAGAAAGTGAAACTCGATACAAAGATTTAATGGTCATATACATTAGTGATTGTTACAGATTACAACAAAGTTTTTTCTCTTTTTTAAATTCAGTGATTAGTTAATGTCGAAAATAATGCGATGGTAATGATGTCCGGAGTCGCGAGATTTGTACAGAGTTGAAGAATATGAGGCACCAATCTGAGTGCAATTGAATTTCAAATGTGAGATATTATATTAGCTCGTACATTGATCTGTAAAATCATTTATGAACAGATTGGAGCTTGTACTATACAAGTTTAATTTTTATAATATAAAATTTTCTTTATAAAATAGTATACAAAGTTGAATATTTTTAATAGTTGATTATAAAATGATATGATAATATAGAAAAAGTTTTGTTGTATAAGTGGTGCAAAAAAATGTGATACTACCTAAATTGGTGATTTTCATGTGTTTGTTTTGATTAATAACAAACTCTTTTAACCTTTGTTATTTTTAGGAAATTCTTATCATATTTATTTATTTATTTACCCACTACTTAAATTAATTACGTAAGATATCATAATAACTCCAGATACATGTTTGTAATCTTCGAATGTTATAACCGCATGATGTATTTGTATTTCCAATTTATCAGTATTTATAATATATTTGTGTCGGATACATGTGATAAATCTGAGACAAAATCATATATTGTGTCTACAATGTATCCGCCTCAACATGCAATGAGATATTATATAATACTGAAAAGTGATGGGAGAGGGAGTATATTAGTGAAATTTATGTTATTTACCTTTATTTTTAATATAAAATAGTACTATTTGAGTAATTCTCCCTTAGTGTTGTCTATCACTAAAGGCAAACTAGTCAAATATTAAACCTCGATATTAAAAATAAATAGGTTAAAAGAATTGTTACAAAAAGTTTAAAAGAAGGAAAGTATAATATCACAAATCACAAGAAATGCTAATATTATAGAATCAAACATGAGATAACATGAGATAAAGCCTATCAAATCATCGCGTATAACATACATTAGCACAATCGTTGTTTTTCTCTTTTTAATTAAGGGTGTGTTCAGTTAGAGGAATGTTTTCCAAAATTTTCAGGTTCGCTTTTCGAAAAATATTTTTCAAATGGATCAGACTTGTTTTCCTTCAATTTAAGAAAAACATCGACTTCCTTATTACAAGTAGGGAAAAAATTTCCCTAAATTCTTTTTTGGCTGACTTCACCACCTCTAGCATCAATCACCACCTAATCCACCCAAATATCCCGACCCCTGGCTCCCCAACATAATATGACCCACACTGCCCTTGATCGGTTGTGACTCGACTTGGTATCACCTGATCTAAAACCCATCTCGACGACCTAAGACCTGACCCAGGACTCGATCCCAACTTAACTTTAACTCAGGATTTATCGTCCGATCTGAGACTCAACCTTGACCCAAAATTCAACACTTAGTCATGACCTAACCCGCAATTTCGATCTGAGACTCGCTCCCAACTTGGATACTTGACCAAGTTACGGATTAGTGTCGAGTTCAAATCTTGAAGTCGGGATCAGATTTTAGGTCCGTATTAGGTTGTGGGTTGGGTCCTTCATTGGGATGGGATATAAATCTAACCTGAGGTCATATTATTTGCTTAGGTTAGACCTAACCTGAGGATATAAATCTAACTTGCTTAGGTTACTTCCACTAGATACAGGAGTCTGTGCCAACACGGATTCAATATATGTTATTTTTTTGTCTCAATTTATGTGACATTGATAAAATTTTGAGAAAAATGAAATTTATTTTATATGTTTTTAAAATATTTTAAATTATTATTTATTTTATTTTATAATACACATTATGTAATTTCAAATATATAAATTATTGAAAAGACCTTTTTAATTATTGTAACGCCTTTTCAATAATCTAATAGTACTTATCTTAGTTCCTTTTTAAAATATGAAACATTACAATAAAATCAAACTAATTGTATTCACCAATTGTAAACACATTTACTTAATTTGCTCACAAATGTTACTTGTAGTATACTTTACTATTATATACTCCTTCCATTCACTTTTATTTGTCGTGTTTCGCTTTTAAAGAGTTAATTTTACTGATTTTCGATGCTAAATTGAATTAGATAAAATACAATATTATAAATTAAAATTTGGATATTTCAAAACTATACGAAAAATGATACAAATTTTAATCCTTCTCATAATAGCTCTCTTTTTTGTAATACGGGAGAATGAGAAGGGCGAATTGGTCAATTCCTCTCATGATCTTAAACACCTCTCATTCTTCTTTATTAATATTCGTAAAATAAGCAAAATAGATAAACAATTTTTTTTTTTAAAAAATAAAAGATAAAATAATTAAGTACCTCCCAATCCTTGAAAATCCAAGTATATTATGGCACCTTATTTAATAACTCATATATTGAAAATCCAAGTTTATTATGGTAGGTTCTTTATGAAATCAAGATCATAATCCACGATAAATATCTGAGCCTTCACATTTTATTTTCATAACATTTTACATAGAGTTAGCACTACCCACTAAGGTTGGTTTATTTTCACATTTTAATTGTTAATCCATTTCATAATGAGTGTTGTTTTACCTGCTTATTATATTTTACATTAATATAGTTTCTATATAGTTAGGTTAAACCTTTATATAATAGTAAAGTATTATTTGTGTGATATTTGATTATTATAGAGTGAAAAATCGATTTCAAAGAAAACTTGATTACTATAGTGAATGGTTAATAAAGGAAAATTCGATAGTAATAACTATTTTTTTCTTACTTTATTTTTTCAGTGATTCATTAACAGCGAAAAATGGCATCATTGCCTAATGACGATGGCGTTGATAAGAGGCGTGAGATTTGTACTAAGCTAGAAAATTTAAGACACAATTTGATTGATTTGGAACGTCGCATAGAGGATGCTAGATCACAAGGCAAGATTCTTTTGGCGTCTGCATTGATAGAGAGGCGTGCTGCTTATTTGATGAGAGAAGCTCATCTTGAAAATGAACTAGAAACCAAGTATAATTTTGCTTATCGGAGATACCTTTGATTTTTATTGTCTTCCCTATAGGAAGACAATACGAATCTTATGTTAGCTGATGTTGAAAAAAAAAAAGAATCGATTTAATTCGTTTCTTATGTACCCATTGGTACTATTGGATTTTAATTAGAATATGCACAAAATAATAAAATTTAATTCTGTGTTAACGTACTTGTATGTTTAATTTCTATTTTCTTTTATTTACTGTCTTCATAAAGTAGGGATAAGATCATAAATATTGTGTTGGACTCAACCTCATAAGTTAGTTTATGATGTGAGAATTATTTAAATTCATAAAAAAAGAGTTACTAGTCATCTACATGATAATGAAATGTAAGATTAATGTTATGAGTTAACTCTGAGAACAAATCTCAAATTACCCATATTTATTGAGGAAATGAACAAAAAGCCAAACTTTCTAAGTGTATCTTATCATTACTAAAGGTTAATTAATGAAATATTTATTTTTTTGTATTAAAAAAAATAAAAGGGAGCTAAGTGTAATATTATAAATCACAAGAAATGCTAGTGCTATAAAATCAATTCCAATAAAAGTCTTGTGAAATAACTTCATATCACAAAAATATTTTATGATATATACCAACTTACTGTTCTTTCTTCCTAAATATGGGCATATTTTAAATGAAGGAATGTTTCTGATTGATTTTTCATGTCAGTTGGCTTAAATATTTTTAAAAATGTCATTTAAATGAATTTTATTTTTCTAATTAAAAAAAATGACTTCCTTTCCTATTAAAAGTAGGAAAACATTTTTTAAAATTCTTTTTCAACTTCACCACCCCACTCTCACCCCCATCTCACCACCCAATCCACCAAATGACCCGACCAATAGTCCCTCAACCCACCACCTCACAATGCGAACCACCCAACACTTGACTAGGCAGGACTTGACTTAGAATCGCCGGATTATAAGCTCTCTCGAACTTGGAATCCAACCCCATATCTTGACCATAACCCCAGATTTAATACCGGTCCAAGACCCCTCTCAATCTGTGACCTGACCTCGACCTGAAACTTCACTTTTAGTTGTGAGTTAACCCCGACTTTAACTTTAAAACTGATCCCACCTAGAGACTAGACCAAAGATAGGTTAGTGTCGAGGTTAGGTTCCGAGTTGGTGCCAAGTCTAGATCGGGTTGGTGCCGAGTTGGCACATGAGTTCAAATCTAAGATCATTCATTATATTTGACATATCAAAATGTTTTTGAGATAATGTTTTCTTCTTACTAATAAAATATCAGAAAATATATAAAAATTCACTTGTATAGTTTTCCTTCATACTAAACACACCCAAGTCCCCTTCATATTTGTAATTGTCGTCACTCTCTTGTTCCTTGATCTCTCAATGCACGTAGCATTTCCAAGCATGAATCCAACACGAGAGATTCCACCCTCAAGTTGAAAATCCTAGTTACATGGATTTCGGCTATGGGAGCCTTTCTCATAAGAGAGAAATGTTTCTAAGTGTGATACAACATCAATATTCAGCCAAGTCTAATGAATGAAACCCTAGAAGGTTGTATTTATAGTGTATTACAAGAATAGTGTGAAATGTCCAAAATGACTCCTTAGTCAAAATTTTCAAGTGGGCTCCCTTGGAGTGCATTGTATGGACTGATTTTGGAGCCTATTTAGGTCTTCCTTTGCATTTCATATGTACACTCCAATTCTCGGGTCAATTCACTCTCGCACTCACCCACCTTCGTGGTCGTACCCGTATCATGTTGACATTAATTAACTGTAGAAATGACATTTTCATCTGATGATAATGGTGAGAGGAGACGCATGATTTGCATGGAGTTGGAGAATTTGAGATGTTGCTTAAGAGAAATTGATGTTGAGATCCGAGATGTTCTATCTGAAGGCAAGGTTGGAGAGGTGCCCTTACTAATGCTTTTTCGTGTTGCTTATTTGAGGAGAGAAATTGAGCTTGAAACTGAACTTGAGATTAATCATAACATTTTTTATCATAGGTACCTTTGAGTGATTGTATTTCCTTCCCTATAGGAAGATTAAAAGAATTATTATGTTGGTTGATTGTTAGGAGAAAAAGATAATATCCACCTAAATAATACGTTTGTGTTAAAGTATATGTATGTCTTTCCGCAAATTTTAATTATTTTGTCTTGCAACGTATCGTGTATACACCACCCAACCCTCAATTCTCACTTGTTAAATTACATCAAGAAATTATTATTGTTGTCAGCGTCGAAGTTGTTGATTTTGTTTTCTTTATACTTCACGTTTATCTTTTTCAAGTGAATAACTAGCCGGTAATATGCAAGCATTAATTCAAATAAGACTACATAATCAAGATGTTTGTTAATGAAATAAATACCTTTTAGTTAGAATATGTAATCTTACTTTTGCAATTATAGTTATAATGGTTATTAGAATTAATTACGAGTCTACCTGTATGTATTAAGTATTGTAATGCTTTTAAAATTTTAAAATAAATACTCTTAATCTAAAATGTGACTAAGAAAATTATAAGTTGATGGTAATAAATGTTAACAGTCACATTAGTTTAAATGAAGGTATACATGTTTAATTTCCTCTATGGGTAATTAGTTTTTTGTAATTGGTTAATTATCATACCTCTGCATTAGTTGGTTAATCAGTTGGCTTAAATATTTGAAAAAGGCTTTCTAAGTGAATTTTATTTTTTCTAATTAAAAAATAATGACTTTCTTTCCTACTAAAAGGAGGAAAACAAAATTCCTTTTCAACTTTACCGTGACATTCCCATGCCAATCTCACCATCTAATCCACAAAATGTCCCGACCTGTAGTCCCTCAACCTACCGGCCACCTCATAATGCGACCCACCCCACCCATGACTGGGTGGAACTCGATTTGAGATCGCCGAATCAGAAACCCTCTCAAAGTTGGAACCCAACCCCATAGCTTGACCCTAACCCCAGATATATCGATCTGAGGCCCCTCTCAGCCTATGATCCACTTTTAGCTGTGAGTTGATCCCGATTTTAACTTTAGAATTGATCCCGCCTAGAGCCTAGACCAAGGTATATGTAACACCCCGTATTCAAGTACGTGTATTGGCGTATTCAAGTACGTGTATTGGTCTTATTTATATGGAATTAATTTTTTTATTGTATTTATATCGGAATTAGCCCGTCGATGGTTCCATGCGAAGGTTATTGAATAAGCTTTCCAACGATATAAAGATTTCCAAAAACGGATAGGTTTCGAATATAATCGATCACGTTCGAAACTATAAAACGATGGCCGGGATATTTGGGAATAGTAAATGTGCAGGAAAATTTCCTGCACACAAACTATTGAGGCCAGCCGAATTTTTGGATCAACTTCGAACGATCATAACTCCCTTAATATAATGAACTGGGAGAACTGCGACCTATGAAAAGAAAGATATTTGAGTCTTCTTTCCAATGCAATTGGTTTCATCCAAATCCAACGTCTGAGTAAGGAGTTATACTCGTTTTACTTCATCCTATCAAAACAGATTTTTAGGGTCAATTTCAAACGACCATAACTCCTTGTACAGGACGAACTGGGTGGCCTACTTTATATGAAATGAAATCCCTTTGAATTATCCTTCCAACGATACCAATTTCACCCAAATCCGATATCGGAGCAAAGAGTTATGGTCGATCTACTTTAACTTATCAAAACAGTCCACCAAAGGACAGATTTGACATTATTTAAATTTTAAAGGCATTTTGGTCATTTCCTATTATATTATGGACGGAAATATGTGTATATATACATGTATATGAGTTCAAAAACTCATTTTCATCATCAATCATTGAGAAAGAACAAACCCTAGCTAAATTTGACCTTTAAATTACTTTTGATTCAACCGTAGAAATTCCAAAGTAATCTGATAACTGCGTTTGTCATCTCGAGAGCTTCGAATGACACCTATTATTTGTGCAAACAAGATTGCATAATCAAGATGTGAATTCTAAGGTATGAATATTGTTTGTCTTTGTTCTTATCCATATGTATATGTGTGATAGAGGATTCTATGTATTGGTTGTTATTGAAAGGTGATGAAAATAGGGTTATAGACTATTTTGCATGGTTTGGTTGTATTGAATTGTGGAAGGTGGATATGGTAATTGAGTTATGGAAGGTGTATATGGTGATATACTATTGAATTGATGATTATTTATGTCTATGGCTCAATTTGGTTTAATGGATTGGTTGGAAGGATAAATGAATCCAAACTTGATATTGGAGGATGTTGTATGAATATGCATGGCATGTGAATGTAGTTGGAGTATAAAAGGGTTAAAGTGACACCCTTTATGGTGTAATTAAGGTTTACTACTTAACCACTAGTTTGGTGAATTCAAATAATTGAATTGTGACGTTTGGTCGCTAATACTAGATTGCTATATATGTTCATTGTAGATAAGTAATCCGAAAAGACGGGAAGTCCATTTGGGACTAGTATTGAAGGTTGACAGTCAGGTATGTAAAGCATACTCTATACCATATCTTTGGCATGAAAGTGAACAATTGTTCTATTAAGAAAGTTTCCAAAGTTATTCAATAACATGTGATCCATAATGGTTTTGTATGATGTCCTACGTTATCAATGAACTTGTTTCCACCCTACAAGATGTCAAGACATTCCAATACTTACTTGTCTTCCAAATCTTACATGTTTATTGCACTAATGAATGTCAGAAGGTATCCGGTTACTCAAACAAGAGCCATGTGCTATTAATGACTCCAAAACGTTTCATTGATATACCAATAAGTTCCTACTTCATTGTTATGGCATTGATGACTCCAAAAAACTTCATTGATGTGCCAATGAGTTCTTACTTCATTGTTATTGCAATGATGGTCTATTTATATGTCTCTTATTGATGTATCATTGTTTCAAAGTATCAAAAATGCGGTGACGACCGAAATAACAATCTCAAAGATTAATTGAACTAAGTGATGGAAGTTCTCTCTTATCGGGTGGTATCCCAGGGGCATAAGTCTATCATGGGTCGATCCTTATTTATGTGTTTATGGGTGGTATCCCAAGGGCATAAGCCTATCATGGGTCGATCCCAGTTGATATGTACTGGAGGCAGCCTAATGGTCACAGTACAGTACAGTAATGATTACAAAGATGATAAGAACGAAGGTAAAGTGATTGAATAAATATAATGTACAGGTTGTCACAAGTTCTAGTAAGTGTGGTCCACTCCTATTACGATTTATTCACTTGTTTCTAATTTATATTGAGCTCCTATATCATATGTGATTATCTACAGCTTTACATACTCAGTACATATTTCGTACTGACGTCCCCCGCGGGGGACCTGCATTTTGTGCTGCAGGCACAGGTACCTCAGCTCACACACCGCACAAGTAGGAGCCAGGATATCCAGCTGCTTTTGGTGAGCTCCAGTTTGCTTCGGGGCTTTCCATATCATATCCAGTCACTTTTGGTATTGTATCGAAGTTAGTTATATGGCGGGGTGTGTCCCGACCTTAGTTAAACTCTATGTATTGTCTAGAGGCTTTGTAGACCTAATGTACAGTCAAGGTGGTGTTTTGTTAATAGACGTGATGGCTCCAACGGCCACGTATTGAATATACATATATATGTTTGCTCGGGCTTATACAGGTGATTATTTCTTTTTATATGCGACATGATGTTGTCCGAATTTCGGGTTGTCATAGAGGTATGCATGAGAAGTATAAGGTTATGAGCTGGTTCTCCCGGGCCTCCTCGGTTACGGGTGTCAGTCCGCCCCAATAGGATTTGAGGCGTGACAGTATAGTTTTGTGTCGAGGTCGAATTTCGAGTTGATTCCAAGTCTGGATCGAGTCCGTCATTGAGTTGGCACATGGGTTCAAATCTGAGATCATTATATTTGCCTAGATTATATCAAAATGTTTTTGAGATAATATTTTCTTTTTACTAATAAAATATCAAAAAAATATAAAAATTCACCGGTACAGTTTTCCTTCATATTAAACACGCCCAAGTCTTCTTCATATTTGTAATTGTCATCACTCTCTTGTTCCTTGTACTCTATCTATTTCATATTAGTTGAATTTTGTCAACTTGACACGTTTTTGGGGAAATTTTAATAAGAGGTATATTTTTCTATACTAACCTTATTGATATTGCTTTGAAAATCTGAATTTGACAACTATATATACCACTTTTTATATTATTTAATACCAAGAGTAGAAAGGAAAAATATGATAATTTTTTTTTACTTTCATAAATTAAATAAGTAAATTAAAATAATTATTTTTAATATGAGAATCGAGTAATATGAAACGGAAGAAGTACAATTCTCTAAATGAAAATAGATAATTTTTTTAAAAGTGTTTTTAAGTACATTTTCCTCCAAAGTGCTTTTTGAAAAAAAAAAAAAAAAATTAGCTTCTGAAAAATAATTTCTGCTACTTTCAAAATGTACTGATTTTCTCTCAAAATTTTGACTAACGTCTCATTTAGTTGAGATAAGTACATCTTTAAAAAAAGTAAACGAAAAAATAATTAGTCAAACAAGCTATTAATAACCAAGACCTTCACATTTTTTTTACAATGATAAACCCCCAATAAATACAAACGCCTCAACATTTTATTTCATTATATTCTACATATAGTTGGACATCACTTCACTGGGGTTAGTTTTTCTTTTGCTACTTATATTTTTCTTTTGCTACTTATATTACTTCCCATTATTTGTTAATTAACTGTAGGAATGGCATTTTCATCCGATGATAATGGTGAGAGGAGACACATGATTTGCACGGAATTGGAGAATTTGAGATGTTATTTAAGAGACTTTGATGTTGAGATACGAGATGTTCTATCTGACGGCAAGGTTGGAGAGGAGCCTTAATTGATGCTTATTCGTGCTGCTTATTTGAGGAGAGAAACTGAGCTTGAAAATGAAGTTGAGATTAATCATAACAATTTTTTTTGTCGTAGGTATCTTTGAGTGATTGTATTTTCTTCCCTACGGGAAAATTAAAAGAATTATTATGTGGGTTGATTGTTGGGAGAAAAAAATAATATCCACCCAAATAATGCATTTGTGTTAAAACATATGTATGTTTTTCGTAATTTTTATTTATTTTGTCTTACAAAATATCGCATATACACTGCCCAACCCTCAAATCTCACTTGTTAAATTACACCAAGAAATTATTATTGTTGTTGTTGTTGGCGTTGTTGATTTCGTTTTCTTTATACTTTATGTTTACCTTTTTGAAGTGAATAGTTAGCTAGTAGTAATATGCAAACATTAATTTAAATAAGACTACATAATCACTTTGTATTAATTTAGTAAATATTATTTCTGATTTGAAATTACATAAATAAGACAAGTGCTCATATTTACATCGTTAGATCACAAGGTAAGATTTTATTGGTGTGTGCATTGCTAGAGAGGCGTGCTACTTATTTGCTGAGAGGAGTTGATCTTGAAAATGACCTGAAAATCAAGTATAACTTTACTTATCCCAGATACCTCTGATTTTTATTTTCTCCCTTATAGGAGATTATAAGAAGGGAAAAGGCATCGTTTCCATCCTAACTATACAAGAAAAGTTGAAGTCACATCTACACTATACTAGTGACCTATTACACACTTAAGCTATAAAAAGTGGAACTTCTTACCCCCTAGATTTGACGTGGAAAAAATATAATTAATTAAATTTAAAAAGGCGCGTCTACATTAAAAATTAATGCAAAAAAAAAAAAAATTCTCACTCTACCCAACCCCCAGCATCCATCTCCCCTCCTCCACCCCCAAACCATCATCTTCTTCATCACCTCCACCCCCACCCCCAAACTTCAACCCCACCCCAACCAACATATATTCTTCATCACCCCCAACCCCAAACTCCAACTCCACTGAATCAATGTCAATTTCACTAATTTTGAAATCTCGAAACAAAATTCGAATTACTAATTTCGAACTAAGCATAAACGAGCTTGTCGAAATTCAAATTGAATTTGTTGTTTTCACTTCGCCGGTATTCCAGCGAACTCAAACGGTGACGAATATCCCCATATCCACTAATTCCAAAGATGAAGCACCAAATTATCCCCACATAATCACCATTGAATCTTCTCTTTCCAACCCCAATAAGGGTTCTGGTACCACTACCCCTTCTTTCTCATCGTTCCCAACAAACAGATCACCACAAAACTCAGAAATTCAATTCCAAATATCCAATCAAAAATCACAAAACTCAGATAGGTCTTCTCTAATTACTCAATAAATTGATCAAAATTTCAAGTAAAACTAACAAAATTCAGATGAATTTTTCTTAATTACCCAACAATTTGATTACAATTTCATTCAAAAATCACAAAATTCAGATGAATTTTCTTTAATTTGGTGATCCGGAGGTAAAACTGAGGAGAAAATGATAAAAATTGGTTGATGAAAGAGGGATTGACTTTGAAAACTTTCAATTCCAAGTTGCAACATCCGATCGATCTCGAAGCTATACACAAACTCTACTCTCCACCGCATACAAAAAAGGTAACAAATAAAGAAGAAAGACGGGAGAGAAGACTAGTATAGTACTAGTTCAAAGAAGAGAAGAAAGAGAAAAACAAATATAAGGGGACATCAGTGAATAAAAATGGTAGTGAATGATGAAGAAGAAGAAAGAATAATGGCAGACGACAAACATAAAAATAATAAGGGGATTTTGATATTTTTTATTATTTTTTTCCTATTATGCTGATGTGGCAGCGCGTGTAAAACACTGCACTATATGCAAGTGGTATAATGCTTTACAAGGTGTAGAAAATTTTACTTTTTTATAGTTTAGGTGTGTAATAGGTCATTAGTATAGTATATTTTCCCTTATAAGAATCTTATGTTAGTTGATGTTGAAAGAAAGAAAAAAAAGCATTGATGTAATGTGTTTCTCATGTATCCATTGATACTATATATAGTGGATTTCAATCATAACATGCACAAAATAATAAAATTTAATTTTATGTTAATATATTTGTGTGTTTAAATTCTATTTTTTTATTTGTTGTCTTCACAAAATAGAGATAAAAACATAAATATTGTGTTTGACTGATCTCATAAATTAGTTTATGATGTGAGAATTATTTAAATTCATAAAAAGAGAACTAGTCAGCTAAATGATAATGAAATATAAGATTAATGTTATGGAGTTACCTCTGAGAAAAGATTCCTAAAATTATCCATATTTATTAAGGAAATAAACAAAAATCCAAAAATTTCTAAGTGTATCTTATCATTTCTCAAGGCTAATTAATGAAATATTTATCTTTTTATATTAAAAAAATAAATAGGTGAAAAGAATTTTTAAATAAAAATTATAAGGGAGATAAGCGTAATATTATAAATCAGAGGAAATGTTAGTGCTATAAAATCAATTTCGAGAAAAGTCTATGAAATAATTTCATATAACAAAAATATTTTATGATATATTACTACTATTAATAAGAGTGAAGAAGCAGGTAGCTCTTCGTCAACATGCCTGCTTCTTCACCTGTTTTAGCTGCTCCGTGATTTTACTATATTGTTCCTAAATCATTATTTTAAGTTATTTATATGTAAAAAAAAATTAATAATACTTAATTAAAAAAAAGACAAAATAGACATTTATGATATGTTTGTTTCAGCTGCTTCAATCGTAGTTTTATTATATCACCTCAAATTAATTATTATAAGTCATTTAGGTATTAAAAATTAATAATATTTAATAAATAATAAAATAGATATAAATGATAAATTAATTTTTGATATTTTAAATTAATAGGACATCTTATACGAGACTCATTTAAAAAAAATCACAAGTATATTTGCTCCATGATTTTATTATATTACCCCTAATTAATTATTGTAAGACATTTACATATAAGAAAATTAATAATAATTAATAAAGAAAAGGTAAAATAGACATTTATGACATGTTTACTTCAGCTGCTTCAATCGTAATTTTACTATATCACCCTAATTAATTATTATAAGTTATTTAGGTATTAAAAATTTAATAATATTTAATAAAAAATAAAATTGACATAAAATGATAAACTAGTTCTTAATGTTTTAAATTAACATGATATCTTATATGAGACTCATTTATTTTTTTTCACAAATATTTTCTTATAGTAATTTTGCTATATCACTTCTAATTAGGTATTATAAGTCGTTTAGGACATATCTGCTTCGCTGCTTCAATCATAAAATTTGGTTGACTCTCAAATTTATTTTAGTGCTGCTTAAATTGGGATAGAAGAAAAAGTATTATAAATTATAATAATTAAGAACTTAAATTATTTTAAGAATATAATTGACCATCAATGCCACAAAAATTTAGATAAGGAGAGTAACATATATTATTTGAAAATTACATAAAAAATATTATAAATTACAATAGCTAATAATTTAAAATATTTTAAAACATATTAAGAATGTGATTGATTATCTAAATTATATTTGTGTTACATAAATTCAGGATAGTTTTAAAATTTTATAATTTGCATGTTTTATTGTTTTAATTTAGTAATTTATTGATTCAAATGATGTTTTCGAATTTAACATGTTTTAAAAATTTAGTACTTTATTTATTTTAATTTATTTACTTTGGTAAAATATTATATATTTAAAAATTATGCAAAAAAAAATAATTATAAGTCATAACTATTAGCATCTTATAATATTTTTAAAACATATAGTAAAAAATATGATTGACTTTTGAAATTCTAATAATGTCACATATGTTGCGATAAAGCAAGTAACATAAATTATTTGAAATTACATTAAAAGATAATAAAATCACAAAGATTAACAACTTAAAATATTTTAAAAAAATATATTAGTAAAAAAAATTTGATTGACTCACTAAATTCTAAAATTGGGACAAAGCAAGTAACATAAATTACTAAATTACATAAAAGATACTATAAATCACAATGATTAGCAACTTAAATTATTTAAAAATTTGATTGACACTCCAAATACTATTTGTGCTACATAAATTGAGATAACGTAAATAACATATATTGGGCCCGTGCTAGCATGGGCTACAATATCTAGTACTAAGATACTTTCTTTCGTCCTAATTAAGGGCATATTTGGAATGGAGGAATGCTTCTTTTATTTCATGTTCAATTGGCTTTAATATTTAAAAATAACTTTTCAAATGAATTTTATTTTTTCTAATTTAGAGAAAATGACTTCCGTTCCTATTAAAACTAGGAAAAATATTTTTCAAATTACTTTTCAACTTCTTCACCACTCGAACCCCACGCCAATCTCACCACCTAATCCACAATATGACCCGACCCATAGTCCCTCAACCTACCACCTCATAATGCGACCCACCCACCCTTGACTGTGTGGGATTCGATTTGGGATTGCCGGATAAAAGATCCTCTCGAACTTGGAACCCAACCCCATAGCTTGACCCTAATCCCAGATCTAAAACTGATCCGAGACCCCTCCCAACCTGTGATCCGACCTCGACCTGTAACCCCACTTTTAGCTGTGAGTTAACTGTCATTAATAAATGGAGGTGAACAGTTGCGCCTTTAAATCTGTTTTATTAATTTATATAATTAAAAAGTCAAAAAAATTGGATTTATGATATGATGATATTTTTTTTTAAAAAAAAATATATAGATTATATGTTACAACAGATAGATTATTTGATGCAACAGGTTATCTATTGTTCCAGCGGATGATATATCTGTTGTCACAGAGGAGTTATCTGATGCAACGGATATATAATCTGTGGTCACAACTCAATATAAAAATGGTTCCTGGATGGAAAGAACTAATTATTATTAATAATAAGCTGAAAAGTCATGACTTATCACAATATTGCTTAATTTAGTTAAGTCATAACTACCCCAACTCTAACTTTAGAATAGATCCCGCCTGGAGACTAGACCAAGGTATAGGTTAGTGTCGTGGTCGGTTTTTGGGTTGGTGCCAAGTCTGGATCGGATCCTTCATTGAGTTGGCACATGGGTTCAAATCTAAGTCATTATATTTGCCTAGATTATATCAAAATATTTTTGACATAATATTTTCTTCATACCAATAAAATATCAAAAAATATTTAAAAATTCACTTGTTTAGTTTTCCTTCGTACTAAACACACCCAAGTTTTCTTCATATTTGTAATTGTCATCACTCTCTTGTTCCTTGTACTTCATCTATTTCATAATATCTGACTTTTATTAACTTGACATGCTTTTTGAAAAAATTTAATAAGAGGTAGACTAACCTTTTTGATATTGTTTTGAAAATCTAAATTTGACTACTATATACCACTTTATATATTATTTAATACTAAGAGTAGAAAGAAAAAATATACTAATTTTTTTTTATTTCATAAATTAGACAAGTAAATAAAAACAATTATTTTAAGTATGAGATTCAAGTGATATGAAATAGAGGAAGTACAATTCTCTAAACAAAAATAGATAAAATTTGTAAAAGTGTTTTCAAATGTATTTTTCTCCAAAGTATTTTTTGTAGAAAAACAACTATTTTTTTTTAGCTTCTGAACTACTTCCAAAAGATACTTATTTTCTCCCAAATTTTTGGCTGAAGTCTCGTTTATTTGAGATAAGTACTTCTTTAAAAAAAACAAACAAACAAAAAGATACTTAGTCAAACGAACTATTAATAACCAAGACTTTCACCTTTTTTTCCCTACAATTATAAACCCTCTATAAATACTAACGCCTCAACATTTTATATCATTATATTTTACTTATAATTTTGCATCACTTTACTGGGGTTAGTTTTAATTTCTTTTGCTACTTATATTACTTCTCATTAGTTGTTCTTATTAAAATAATGTTGTTTATATATATGTGTGTCAAACCTCTCTATAACTTCATGTTGTTATAGAGAATTCTAACTGTAACAACTAACTTTTTTTTTTTTATATTAATTAATTGCAGAAATGAAATTTTCATCTGATGATAATGGTGAAAGGAGGCGCGCGATTTGCACGGAGTTAGAGAATTTGAGATGTTTAAGAGAATTTGATGTTCAGATACGAGATGCTCTATCACAAGGCGAGACTGGAGTGGTGGTTTTACTGATGCTTAGTCGTGATGCTTATTTTAGGAGAGAAACCGAGCTTGAAAATGAACTTGAGACTAATCATAACATTTTTCTATCGTAGGTACCTTTGAGTGATTGTATTTTCTTCCCTACAAGAAGACTAAAAAAATTATTATGTTGGTTGATTGTTGAGAGAAAAAGATAATATCCCCCCAAATAGGGCGTTTGTGTTGAAGTATATGTATGTTTTCCGCAATTTTTATTTATTTTGTCTTACAAAGTATTGTTTATGCACCACCCAACCCTCAAATCTCCCTTGTTAAATTACATAAAGAAATTATTGTTGTTGTTGTCGTGGAGGTTGTCTATCGGAAACAGCCTTTCTACTTCATCAGAGGTAGAGGTATGGACTGCGTACATCTTACCCCCCAGACCCCACTAGGTGGGAATACACTGGGTTTGTTGTTGTTGTTGTTGTCGTGGAGGTTGTTGATTTTGTTGTCTTTATACTTTTATGTTTATCTTTTTGAAGTGAATATCTAACAAGTAATACACAAGCATTAATTTAAATAAGACTACATAATCAAGAGGTTTGTTAATGAACTATATTTTAGTTAGAATATGTAATTTTACTTTTGCAATTATAGTTATAATTAATGGTTATTACAATTAATTACGAGTTTATATAATGTTCTCAAATTATCCGCCCAAATTGAGATGACACATTGATTAAGAAAAATAATTAATAAAATTCCTAGTTTATCATAGTATCCCTATTAAATGATGTTTACAATTTAATTTGAAGAAAAAGTAATTAATGCAAAGGGTAAAACATGAAAAAAAAATTTGTCTTGTCTTGATTAATGAAAAAAGACAAGTTAAATGGGACATCAAATTAAAAAATTTGGGATGGATAATTTGGGACGGAGGAAGTAGTAAGTATTGTTTCTGACTTGAAATTACATAAATAAGGCGAATGTATTCTCTAAAATAAATGCATTTAAAATTTTAAAATAAATATTCTTGTCCTAAAATTTGACTAAGAAAACTAGAAGTTGATGATAATAAATGTTAGCAGTCACACTAGTTTAAATGAAGGTATACATGCTTTTAATTTCCTCTCTGGGTAATTAGTTCTTTATAATTGCTTAATTATCATACCTCTTCATTAATTATTGCTATTTAATCACTTGATCATAGACTACTTTTAGTGTGGACATTTTGATATTTGATTACTTGAATATATTTATTTCATCACGGATAGGTCTACTTGTTTTGGAGGCACTTTTGTCACGAAAAGTAAACATATATTTTTAGTATAATGAATAAATAAATGTGTGAATGGAGGGAGTAGTACTTATAAAGTATCATTCCTCATTTCTCAAATTATGCGGTACTTTTCTTCTCAAAATTCAAATTAACTGACCTTTGATCGATTTTTTAAAATGTACTTTTTTATAATGCATACTCAGGAGAAAAACTCATGTCTACAACTTATAACATTTCTCGTATAATATTTTGTAAGTACTATATAAATTTCAAATTGAAAATATTGAATTGATCTAATCCAATTTAACTTTAAGAATTAGTCATCTTAATTTTCGACATAACATACAATGGAAATGAAAATCAAATAAAAACAACTTGTTCTTCTTCAAACATAAAAAAAAAAAAAAAAGCATTCATAATAAAAATAACATATGCAGTAAAGTCGCACAAAATAAGGGTTTATGGTATAATACATAAGCATGCTTTTTAATTTAGGTCAATTGACATCTTTACCCTCCAACTTTGGGTGTGTACAAGTAGACACTTAAATTTATGTAAAGTTTAATAAGTAGATACATGCGTTCTACATGAAATCTACATGGCAATCTCGTGCGAATTGCCACATATGACACGCGTGTCTACTTGTTCAACTTTTTTCACAAGTTTAAATGTCTACTTTTGCAAACCCAAAATTGAAGGATATAGATATCAGTTGAGGCGAAGTTAAAAGATGCATTATGTATTATGCCAAGGTTTGTTGATGAATGGAGATGAATCCTCTATTGGTGAATGGTGAGAATCCTGAGATCTTAATAAGGTTTGGGCAATCTTCCTCATTTTGATTTAGTTTTTTGAGGTGTGAGCTAGTTAGGATCAAAACCTAATTTGAATGTAATATTAAAACCAGGTCTGATTCGATGCGGGCCGACACCCGCCCCAGGGTCCCAATAGTTGCCACCCCCATCCATGAATGTGTAGCACCGAACAAGATAGTGGAACCCCAGATAAAGAATCTTTAGGTTTGGGGGTGTAGGGATGGTGAGTGGAATGTATTCGAGTATGAGTTAAGTCGAAAGCCTAATTTGAATTACTTTCAACGTAGAAAATACTATATATACAATATATATGTTTCACTATACTCATACAAAGGCACGTACCTTTGTTGGTTGCAACCATCATTACTAAAGGAGATACTCCATCCGTCTTATTTTATATGACATTTTTTGATCACTTTGTCTCATTTTATATGACATTCTTCAACTTGACACCACATTTACAGGAAAAAAAGCGTATGACACTTATGGATAAGAGAGAAATATTTTCATTAAGTAAGGTGACATTCTTTTTCATATTTATGTGGTTGTTCATTATTTCATCCCTTGAATATTTATGTGGTTGTAAATTATTTCATTAAGGATAAAATTAAAGAGAAGTATTTTCTATATAAAATAGAGTGATACTTTTTTTGAGGGGGACGAACTAAAATAAAAGGGGTGCCACATTAAATGAGATGGAGGAAGTACGTTATAGACGACATCTAAGTCGTATGACCATATCCTTTCTTTTTTGTAATAAGGGAGAATGAGAAGGGCGAATTGGTCAATTTCCCTTCTATCCTAAACTCTTCCCATTCTCCCTTACTAATATTTGCAATAAGCAAAAACAAAAAAGGTTGTAGCTTCCGTTATCCGAAGGATCCAAAAAAAGGTTCGATCATAAGGGTTTATTGTATGCAATCTTATCTTCTATTTGGTCAGACGCTATTTTTAAGGCTTGATGAACTTGTGACCTCCTGGTCACATGATAACTTTACCAGTTACTACAATACTCCCCTTCGTTTAAACAAAATAATAAATAATAAATAAGCAAAAGAGATAAATGATTTTTTAAAAAAGAAAAAATAATAATAAAAGAAGTTAAAGAATTAAGTTCCTTCCATTTCTTGAAAATTTTATTCTACTATGGTAACTTATTTAATAACTCATATATTGAAAATCCAAAATTTATTATGGTAGGTTCTTTAATAGATCATATGAAATAAGGACCATGACCCCCTATAAATATCCAAGTCCTTCACATTTTATTTTCATCATCACCTCACTGAGGTTAGTTTAATTATTATTTTTTGCTTATTATATTTCTTATTAATTGTTTCTATAAAGGTAAAATGAACTGTTATATGACTGTATTATTTGTACGATTCTTTTTTTTGGCTATTATAAATAATGTGAAAAATCGATTTTGCAAATATGTGACCATTTTTGTGAATATACATGTTATTATAGAGAGATCTAATAATTGTATAATAACTATTTTCTTCTTATTTTATTTTTTCAGTGATTAATTAACAGCAAAAATGTCATCATTGCCTAATGGTGACGTTGATAAAAGGCGCGAGATTTGCACTGAGTTGGAAATTTTGCGACACCATTTGTTTGAAGTTGAGCGCCAGATACAAGATGCTCGATCAAAAGATAGGATTGCATTGATGACTCTGCTGATAGATGTGCGTACTGCTTATTTGAGCAGAGAAGCTCATCTGGAAAATAAGTTAGAAACTAAGTATAACTTTGGCTATCGTAGGTTTCTCTGATTTTTATTTTCTTCCGCGTAGGAAGATAATAAGAATCATTATGTTGGTTGATGTTGAGAGAAAAAAAAAAAAAAGAAATGACTTGACGCGTTTCTTACGTACCCATTGGTACTATGTTGGATTTAAATTAATATGCATAAAATAATAAAATTCAATTTTATGCTAAAGTACTTGTATGCTTAATTTCTGTTTTCTATATTTATTGTCTTTATAAAGTAGGGATAAAGTCTATATCCACACTATTTCAGACCACACTTATGAAATAATATCAAGTGAGTGTTTCACTATGAAAATAATAATTAAAATAATATTCACTTTATTTAGAATTTTTAAAGTTGGATTTAGAGTTGTTTTTAGCCATACTTTTTGCAAAGAACTTTTAGAATTTGAATGTATCTATTTATCGTTTCAATTTTAATGTAATTTTTTTAAATATGATTTATACCTCCGGTTTCTAAAAACTTGCAAAATCACTCAAACTTGACTAATGTACCTCAAGCATACAATAAAATTTACTCTATAAGAGTAATATCTCAAAATAGTAACATAATTTCAAATTAGATCACATATACGAGCTACTACATACTAACACATTTATTTTTCAGTTTATTTGAAATTTTAAAGTTGAAGTTAAAGATGAAGGTGAAATTGCATTTAATTATAATTTTCGCAAATAATCTTTAGTTGTTTGGATGTACTCCCCCCCCCCCCCCCCCCCCCCCCCCCCAAAAAAAAAAAAATGAAATATGATGTAACCATAAATTAAAATTTAAATAGTTATTTTAATTAAAAAAAAATAAAAATTGTGTAAATTCGAAAAAGAAAAATATAGTGAAAGTGAAAAAAGGATTTGGGGTGTTTTTCAAATTTCAATTATAACTCAAGTTGTATTTGAAATTTTGAAAATTTTCAGGATCAAACAACATTTTTTAAATAAAAACAAAAATATTATGTTTGGCTTAACTTCATAATTCAGTTTATGATGTGAGAATTCATATAAAGAGAATAAGTCAATTAAATACTTAAGTGTGCCTTATCATTGCTAAAGGCAAATTAATGAAATACTTATCTTTTTATATTAAAAATAAATAGGTGAAAAGAATTGTTATGAAAAAATAAAATAAAAGGGAGATAGGTGTAATATTGTAAATTTACAAGAAATGTTCAGAGTTATAAAATTAATTAAGAGAAAAATCTATGAAATAATCCCATATAACAATAATATTTTATGATTTACACTAACAGACTGATTTTTCTTAAGAATTAAGGGCATGTTTGGTATAGAGGAATTTTTTGATTTTTTTTTTAATATTTAGCTGGCTTAAATGTTTTGAAAAAATATTTTTCAAATGAATTTTTTTTTCTAATTTAAGAAAAATAACTTCCCGGATGAAAATAGAAAAATATTTTTCAAAATTCTTTTTCAACTCCACCACCCTAATCCACAAAATGGACCGGACCCATAGCCCCACAACCTAACGCTCTCCGCCACATATCCTTGATCGGCTCGGGACTCGACTTGGGATCGTTGGATCAGAGACCCTTTCGGACTTGGGACCCAACCAAATAGCTTGCTCAACCCTAACTTGGGATCTAATGTCGGCTCAAGATCTCTCTCCCGACCTATGACCTGACCTCGACTCGAAACCCAACTTTGAGCTGTGAGCTAACCCTAATCCTGACTCTGAAATTGATCCCTTCCTGGAGACTTGACCAAGGTATAGGTTAATGTCGAGGTCGAGGTCGAGTTCCAAGTTGGTATCAAGTCTATATCGGGTTCTTCATTGGGTTGGGACATGGATTTAAGTCTGAGATCAATGTATTTCCCTATAATATACCAAAATACCCCTGAGATAATATTTTCTACTTATTAATCAATATCAGGAAAATATGTAAAAATTCTCTTATTTTTCAAAAAATATTTTCCTTTGTACTAAACACACCCTAAATCTCTTCATTTTTGTACTTGTCTTCACTCTCTTGTTCCTTGTACTCCATCTATTTTATATTATTTGATCTCTGTTGATTTGATTTTTGTTTGCAAGATTTTAACTAGAGTTATATTTTACTAAACTGACCTTGTTGATATTGATTTGAAACTCCAAATTTGACTACTATACTACTTTATTTAGTTATTTAATACCAAGGTAGAAAGGAAAAATTAAAATAAATTTTCTTAGTTTCATAAAAATGGACAAGTAAATTGAAACAACTATTTTTAATATGGGAGCCAAGTAATATGAAACGGAGAGTATAATTCTCATACCAAAATTAGACAAATTTTAAAAAGTGATTCTAAGTATATTTTTCTCAAAGTGCATTTGGGAAAAAACTACTTTTTTTTTTAGCTTCTGAAAACAACTTTTGTTATTCGCAAAAAATACTTATTTTTTTTCAAAAACTTGATTAGACACCTCATTTATTTTAGATAAGTACTTTCTTAAAAAAAACAAACAAAAAAAGAAAGATCAAACAAGTTATAAATACCCAAGACCTTCACATTTTACTTTTAGGACCATAAACCGTCTATAAATACCAACGCCTCAACATTTCATTTAATTCTATACATAATATTTTTCATCAATCATTTAATTTTTGTGAAATAATGAGTTAGGATATTTGAACATTTGCATTTAAATTAAAAATGAAATTTCATCTTATTTCATCTCAACTTTACTCTTTTTTTAATCGATTAAATGTGCAAATTGCATTGGATATATTTAATCAACTTATAAGTTGTTCAGACAAGTTTCTCAAAGGTAAAAAGTAATTATTTTTAAATTTTGATAATTAGTATTTATTTTTCCAAAATAAAGGTGTAATATATGCGCGTACATATTATATACGTAATCTCAAGTCAAAAACAATACGAATATGCTCATAATTGATTACATATCATAATTCATAACTATAATGTTATATTAATAAACTCCTTGATTATGTAATTCTATTTAAATTAATGTTTGTATATCACTTGCAATTCACTTTCAACACTAATAATAATAATAACAATAATATATAAGGTATTCATAATTCACAAATGCAAAAAAAAAAGGAGAGTGGTGTGTATGCACTTATTTCCACCAAGTGCAGATAGAGAGGATTTTGACATGCACTCGATATTCTCTTCAAGACAAAATAAATAAATAAAACGAAAATCATATATATACTTCAACACAAAAACACATCATATAGATGTATGAATTTTTAAATCTAGGAGAATAAAATTTTATTCTCTTGCACGTATTATTTTTTCTCCCAACAATAATAAACTGACAATGTAACAGTCCTTATAATCTTCCTATATAGCGAATAAAATAAAATTAAAGATACCTATGATAAAAAAAGTTAAATTTTTTTTTCAAATTCATTTTCTAACTCAGTTTCTCTCCTCAAAATAATACCTCTAGCTATCATCAGAGAACACGGTCTAACCTCGCCTCGTGATCTAGCATCTTCTATTCGAGTATCAATTTCTTTCAAACGACTTCTCAAGTACTCCAACTCCGTGCAAATCGCGCGCCTTCTATCACCACCACCACTAGACGATGATGCCATTTTTGCAGTTAATTAATCACTGAACAAAAAAAATATGAAAAAAATTTAATTATTTGTAATCGAATCTCTATAATGACACGAAGTTATAGAAATGTTTAATATATATATATATAAAGGATATTATTCTAATAGGAATAAATAATGGATGTCAAAAAAAAAGTGAAAAAATATAAGTAGCAAAAGAAAAAAACTAGTTAAATATGTAAATTATGATGAAAATAATATCAAGGCCTTGGGTATTTATAGAGGGTTTGTGATCCTAATTCACGAGTTATTAAAAAGCTATTAAAATAAATTTGAATTTTCAAGATATCAAAGAAATAAAAGAAAATACATTATCTTATCTATTTTTAGGACCTGTTTATAAAGTCACATTGGAATTAAAATAGGATGTAATGGAATTAAAATTGGATGTAATTGAATTTATTATACAGTTTGACCAATAAATAACAAAATTACTCTCTCTATTTATTTTTATTTATTACAATTTCACTTCTCCAGGTTAATTAACTAAACTTTAAAGTTAAGTTTAAGTATATTAATTTAATATTTTTAAATTAAAAATTTTAATGATAAAAAACTACACAAAAAATGCTATAAATTGCAATCCTTTACATATTAATATGGCAAAAAACATATATTGTAGTGAAAGTTCATGCAATTTGACCTCAAAAAGCGAAACAATGTCAAGTAAAAAATGAATGGAAGGAAAATAAAAGAACAAATAAAATACTTAAAACTTAGTAAGAGTTGCACGGATTGAGTTATGACCATTTTTGCCTATGTAAGCCCAAGTAACTTTTGGGTTGATCAAAATATATATATATATATAAGCACGGATTGAGTTATGACATGCATTTTTGCCTACGTAAGACCACGGACGGCTTAACAAATTTGGTGGTCTAAAGCCAATTCTTAATAAAAAATTTCAGATATATTCAATAAAGTTAACTCTTGTGTGCATCTTGTGTGGCGTACGTGCATATCGTGCACGTGCATCTTGGGTACATTTCGTGTGCCATACGTGCATTTTGTTGTCAGTTAATAAAAATATTAGAATCACATAGATATTATCGTTATAATTTGTGTGTGATGTAAATAAAATAATTAAATAACAAATAAAAAAAGAAGAAGAAGAAGCTAATAACACAACTCATAACACAATTTCACCAAGTTAATCGTTACATATAAAAGACGACTTTTAATCATTACTTAATGATAAATTTTATAAAATAATAATTAAAATAAATATTATATTTCAACAAATAAAAACATAAGACAGTATACTAATTGTTACTTTTTCCATCTATTTCTACATGTTCATTATTGATTTGACATATATATATTTTTTCAAAAATATATAAATGTAATTAATTTTATATTACTTTTTGAATATAATAAATTTAATACTTTAAAAAATATATCGAATAATGAATAATCATATTTAATAATAAGTATAAAATGAATATAAAATAGTAAAAAATTTATTATTTTTTAAAATTAAATAAATATTATTAAACATCTATTTTTAACCCTATATTGAACAAATAAAAATGAATGAATAAATAACAACCATCCAAATAAACTGTTAAATTCTGTTTTAACAGTTCACTTCTTAACACTGTTCACTTCTTGTTCAGCTCCCCACACACACTGACAACGTGAGATCTGTCTGATCTCATGTTGTAAGTACACTGTCTTTCAATGAACAAAAAAATATTTTGATCTCATTTTGGAAACTTGTAAAATTTTCATATATATTATATAAACATCAAAAAGAATGGGTGGATCTTTGATAAGTTCAAGGGCATTTGATTGGTATACAGGACAGATGATAATTATAGCTCTTTTGGTAATGGTGGGTTCTTTTTATACTGGTACACTTTTTGGCAAAAACTCATCTCTCTATGCCACTCAAGAACAACAACAACAGCAGCAAGAAAGTCTTAGTGTTGATTCCAATGGCAGTACTTCAGAGTTATCCAATGGTTAGTCCTCTTTGTTTGTCTTCTTAAAGAATTTTAGGTGTTTGAGTGTATTTATTGTTATAACTGTGGTGTCCGAGCCAGGTTGCCTGTAACACCGAGTCCCACATCGACAAAACACAAGAAGGATGCGGGTATATGAGTAAGCAA
Organism: Capsicum annuum; assembly: GCF_002878395.1. Taxonomy (NCBI): domain Eukaryota; kingdom Viridiplantae; phylum Streptophyta; class Magnoliopsida; order Solanales; family Solanaceae; genus Capsicum; species Capsicum annuum. The sequence goes on along the minus strand of NC_061120.1, from coordinate 218,943,959 downwards.
GCCTTACTCTCTAGTGATGAGTTTTAATCTCATTCGGTGGGGCAAACCTCGGCGAGGACACTGAGTCCATAAGTGGGTGTTACAAGTTACGAATATAAGGAGTCCCATATCGGCAAAACACACAGGAGGATGCGTTATAAAGCCGTGCGGGCCTGGGCCAAAGCAGACAATATCACTAGCGGGTTGAACAGTTACAGGGGTTTCTCGGGCCTTGATGGTTCGGGAAGCCTGTTGCGACCAGGGCCTCGGCTTGGGTCATGACATTGCCTTGACTGAATGGGCCCAAAGCAGACAATATCACTAGCTGGTTGGGCAGTTATAGGGGTTTATCTGGCCTTGATGGTTTGGGATGTCCGTCGCAGTCAGGGCCTCGGCTCGAGTTTCTCGGGCATTGATGGTTCGGGATGCCCATCGTGACCAGGGCCTCGGCTTGGGTCATGACATTGCCTTGACTGAATGGGCCCAAAGCGGAAATATCACTAGCTGGTTGGGCCGTTATAGGGGTTTATCGGGACATTGCCTTGATTGAATAGGCGGGATACTTGCCACCTCACACCAGCAATAGGATAAATAAGAGGTAACTCTGTCCACTAAGGCTAAATCTAGGATAGATGGAAGAATCATCTATTGTTTAGAGTATTTTTTAGGGCAAACAACATAAATCCCGACAGTTTGGAGATTAACTACAGAAAATCCCGATATTTTACATAATTACTGAAAATCCCGATTTTAGGTCTGTTGAGATACATAATTAGCTCCCAATACATCCGGCGAAGATACGTTTTTTCTTTGTAAAGACACATAATTAGCTTCCGATACATTTTTTCTGATCTTGGGTTTGTCGAGATACATAATTAGCTCCCGATACATCTAATAAAGATACATAATTAGTTAGGATTTTTGTAGTTACTTCGTAAGGATGGGGATTTGTGTAAGTATGATAAGGTGTATGTAATGTTGTTTTTCCTATTTTTTAACTTATTGGTTATAAGCTGGAGTGTTGGAGTGATGGTAAAGTTGTCTTTTTTGTCTGTGAAATTGGCCAAGAATCAGGGTGGGGTGTTCCATGTTACACCCTTTGGGGTTGTGGTTCATTTACCGGACCTTGATTGAATGCAAGATGCTTCGTGTACTGGGGTGCTAAGTTGCTCGAACTCTTCAAAAATGTCTACGGGTGCGTGTCGGATCCTCCAAAAATAGTGTATTTTTGAAGGATCTGACACGGGTGCGGCAACGTTTTTCGAGAGTCCGAGCAACTTAGCTGGGGTGCGATTTTTAATTATGTCATAAAGTGAAGGTAGTCTTAGAGCAATGGTGAAGTTGTCTTCTTGTGGTGAAATTGGCTGGCGGGATGCTTATATCATATCCTTTGGGGTTGCGACCCTTTCCTGGATCCTGATGGAACGTGGGATTTTCATGTACTGAACTGCACTTTTTAATTATGTTATAAAATGAAGGGAGTCTTAGAGCAATGTAAAGTTGTCTTCTTGCTGTGAAATCGGCCTCGCATAAGGATGGGATGCCTATGTCACACACCTTGGGGTTTGGTTCCTTTCTAAGACCCTGATTGAAGGTGGGATGCTTCGTTTACTTGGCTATGCTTTTCAATTATGTCATGAAATAGTACTAGTATAAATTGGAAATGTATGGACTTTCTGGTAATGAGGGTCACTAACACGACTAAGATTTGATAATCAAAGGAAATGGAGTTGCTTTTCCTGGTCGATTCAAGTCATGTTGCCTCTACGTGTTCAGGTCTACCTTTTCTAATTATGTCGTAAAATAGTACTGGTGTAAATTGTAAATGTGTGGACTTTCTAGTAAACGAGGGTCAGTAACATGATAAAGATTTGATAATCAAGGAAATGGAGTTTCTTCTCTTGGTCGATTCAAGTTGTGTTGCTTATGAAAGATTTGAAGTAATTTAATGTCTTTTCGCAATGCAACCGGCTACCCAGTGTATGTGGTTTGTGGCGAGGCCAGGGCTGAAAGCATGAAAACTAAATGATTTTGAGTTCCTTATGGGAGTCGTAGTGTTTGCTGCAAAAAAGTTGTTGAATTTTTCTTCAAGGAGGGTAAAACTAGATGAAAAAATGATAACTTTCTTTTGTTGAAAATGATAGCTGGCGCTGTTTATGTTTGTGCTGGAGCAAGGTAGAAACCCAATGGATAAAGAATGATACTTTGTATTGTTATCGACGGCGTGTGACTTATTTGGGTAATTTGGGTTGTTACAAGAGGTTTTAGTTTAGTAATTGTGTCCGTTTTGCTCTTCTTGGGCTTTAGATGAATATATCTTTCCGTTGAATCTGGTCTTTATGTTGTGCATGGGCAAACCTGTTTTTTCTTTAGGCCTATCATCCTATCATCATTGGCATTGTTCCGATTACTCTTGAATGGTTGGTTCTTTTTAGAAATAAATACATGGTTACTTAGTGAAAGCGGACGCTTTAATCCTTCAACAAGCACAGAATTCATTGGGCAGTGCAATGGAGTATAGGTTCACTGGCTTCTACTTTGTCAAATAGGTTTGGTAGACATTTGAAACTTTGACAAGCGCGTTGCAGTAATTAGACAATGTCCATAAGAGGAGGCCTAAATGCTCGTAAATAATGTATGTCATAATATGTCGCAAAGTAACCTTAACCCTCTTAAGGTTCAAACACCTAGTTCATCATCGGGCCGGAAAGGTTGAGAGTGCATTTTTTGTCCAAAGGGAATCAGCATGAAGTCACAATGTCCTTGGGTGTATCCTATGGAGCAGTTTTAGGTATATCAGTTTCAAAAATCCTGAATTGGCAGTATTGCTTTCTTAGATCCAATTTAGGTAAATATTATCCCATTTAATTCATCCAACAACTCCACTATGTCGTGTAGTAAAATTGTTCTTGACTTCTTGACTATTAACTCTTTAGTCCCGCTCATCCTTCAACGATCATCTTTATTTTCAAGCATCACTACTTATCCTCGAGAACTCCCTCTTGAAACTGAGATGCATTCTGTTAGGTGGTCAACGTGCGTCCATGTGCATTTGTGTTCTGTCTTTTCTTTTACCATTGTACTATCATAAAATTTGTCACTCTCACCCTCGGTGTCAGTTTCCCTATGCTGCGAATATCAGTCCGTAATTGGTTGAACTTTGAGCTCTCTTTTCTCTGGTTGCTTTCACTGGCTTCCTGTTATTGGAATTTCTGATCCGTATACATGCAGGCAGAGTACACGTGGTTCCTATTTGTATAGAAGATTGGTTTTGTCATTTGTAGAGAATGATATCTTACTGTAGATTCTCTACTTTTTGCTGTACGGGAGATTCCCATTATCGATAAAACTATACTTGACTTGGAAAAAATAATATGCATGCAGGTATTCTGAAGTTCACGAACAAGATTGCTCTTTCTTATCGGGTGGTACCTCTCACGATCCCTGAAACCGTGATAAATGTATGTCCTCTGAAATTTAATGAGTATATCCCATGTCATGACATTTCTTACGTTGAAGAGTTGATGCCAAATTTAGATCTTTCAAGGAAAGAAGAGCTAGAGAGGCATTGCCCTCCACTTGACAGGCGCTTGTTTTGTTTGGTTGCACCTCCAGTTGATTATAAGATACCAATAAGGTGGCCAACTAGCAGGGATTATGTGTGGCGGAGTAATATAAACCATACACGTCTTGCGGAGGTAAAAGGAGGACAAAATTGGGTACATGAGAAGGATCAACTTTGGTGGTTTCCAGGCGGCGGAACTCATTTTAAGCACGGAGCTACGGAATATATTGAGAGGTATGCTGTCTACTTTTATTTCACTTCTACCGTCTCTGTCATTATTGGAGTTGCAGCTTGTTGATAATTCCATGAAAATCGATTTGAAACAATGAAAGCTGCCGTAAAGCAATTTAATGAAGCCAATTTATGTTGTACTAGATGATCCATTAACTTACTAAGAACGGTGAAAATCAATCCTTAATGCTGCCATTCTTCTATGTAGCGGATGTACTTGATTCATTTATTCTTTGCAGGTTAGGAAATATGACTACTAACGAGACAGGTGACCTACGTGCAGCAGGGGTATATCAAGTGCTCGATGTTGGTTGTGGGGTTGCTAGTCTCTCTGCTTATCTTCTTCCACTTAATATAGAAACACTGTCTTTTGCTCCTAAAGATGGTCATGAAAATCAAATTCAATTTGCTTTGGAATGAGGAATCGGTGCTATGATATCTGCTATAGCTACGAAGCAGCTACCATATCCAAGTAACTCTTTTGACATGGTCCATTGTTCGAGATGTCGAGTTGATTGGCATGAGAATGGTGAGTATTTCTTTCATTGAACATGCAAACCTTATATGCTTAAATGTAATTGACCTAGATGTAATAGCTTTACATTAAATAAGGGAATTGTATCTAATTATTTGGTCTTCTACATCATGTATGTTAATAGTACATAAATTTGCAAAATTCAATGAACTTAATGTTGTGCGAGAATCTACAAGGCCTTAGATATCATCCCATTACGGACTTGTTCTTATTCTTTCTATATTAAGTAAACTTTACTCCAGAAACTCTCGTGACAACTTAACTGTTATATCGGAGTTTCTAACTATGAATATGATTCTGGTTCGTTAAGGTAATAGACGGAGATTATATAAGGTAGTCTTTTCATTATATGATGCCCATGCATGTCACGTAAATACGCTATTATTGTTTTACAATGCCAAAACGTATTTTTCATCTTGGTGTGCGTGCAGATGGTATTCTACTCAAAGAACTGCATCGCATATTAAGACCAAATGGATATTTTATCTATTCAGCTCCTCCTGCCTATAGAAAGGATAAGGATTTTCCGGAGATATGGGACAAATTAGTAAAGCTGACTTCCAGAATGTGCTGGAAGCTTACGGCACAGAAAGTTCAGACAGCTATATGGGTTAAGCAAGAAAATAATTCATGTCTTCAGCATAATGCTCAGGAGAAACTTGTAAACTTATGTGATTCCGAGGATGATTTGAAGCCATCGTGGAAAACACCTCTGAGGAACTGTGTTACACTTAGTGACGCTTCATCTTCTTTGAAGAAACTACCTCCTCGACCACAGCGTCTTTCAGAGTATTCACAAAGCCTCAGTCGGATAGGTTGGTCAATTCTCTTCCTTGGTATAGTTGTATATAATGAATTGTCATCTCTTAGCTCTGAAATCTATTGTAGTGAATATATCCCTCATGCCCGTACACACAGTAAGAAAATTAGATCACCTACAGTGTTGTGAGCTTGTTTCTTCAAGATAGGATAATCGTTTACTGAAGATAGGATTCCAGCTAGTGTTGGCTTCCTACAGGCCCGTAGATGCACCTCATGGATCACGTGCTTTACAATTACATCTGTCGTACGCCTCTTCCTTTGAAAAACAATTTGATTCCGCTCTTGCCAAACTTGATAAACACCGCCGCTAGTGTTATTTTTTTCTCCTCAGCTATTAATATTACTTCGTTTTAGCCAGTTTCTCACCTGTTAGTGTTGTTATAACCTCTAAAATATCATTTCTAGCCTAACATGCTTATATTATGCTTAACGATAATTGAAGTTGTTGCTCCATTTGACACAGAACTAAGACGATACTTGTTCCTTTTTGGGGTTTTGTACAAGGAAGCTTTACGGAGATTGTCCTTTCATCTTCTAGGAAGTTTCATGTGTCTGACGAGCTCAAATCAATTTCTTGCAGGTATAGATCGTGAAAAGTTCTTGGCAGATACAATCTATTGGCAAGATCAAGTTCGTCATTACTGGCGATTGATGAATATTGAGGAGAAAGAAATACGTAATGTAATGGACATGAGCGCTTTCCTTGGTGGATTTGCTGTTGGTTTAAGTACATGGCCTGTCTGGGTGATGAATGTAGTTCCTGTAACCATGAATAACACCCTGTCTGCCGTTTATGGCCGGGGTCTTACAGGCGTTTTTCACGACTGGTAGACTATTAATTTATTGTACCTTTACCTATATGCACTCATCTGATTTGCAAAGGCCATAACGAATATCTGCTCGAATTTGTAGGTGTGAGCCATTCTCCACATATCCCCGCACTTACGATTTGTTGCATGCCAATCATGTTCTTTCTCACTATAAAAATCGTGACGAAGGTTGTTTAACTGAAGATATCATGCTGGAGATGGACCGTGTTCTACGACCTCAGGTAAGGGGTTTCATTTCGATTTGACTCTTCAGAGACTAAATAGTTAATCAATTGATAAACCGAAAGCTTCGACAAAATTGACTTTATTGCCACGTCTGTTGAAAAGAGCACCCTTCATGAAAATGCAATGAGTACTGGTCACCAGGCATTTGAGGCCCGGTCGGACCAAGTTTGGGGACCGAGTTTGAAAACTCAATGGTCTAAAACACAGGCAAAACACATGAAATCCTGAATTCCTATTTCGTGGTCCCACACCGATAAAAATGAGACGCCGTACATTAAAATGCAATGAGTACTGGTCACCAGGCTTGCGATGTGTTGTGATGAGAGTTTGTGTGATCATTCATAGAAATTTTTTTTTTTAGAGGCGCGAAAAGATGTTCCATTGTAAGAGGTGGGGTTGCATAGAACTCTTCGGACTGGCAAAGTTTCTTATTGACTAATTTATGCTTAGAAGAATGGACTCCCTTGCAATGTATGAGACGCGACATATTTATGTCAACTAAATTGAGCTAAACATGATCCAGCTTGGTTATCCATTTAGCATGCGTGACATGTGAAATCCCTGTCATCCATCCCCTTGTTTACTATCCTTTATCTTGAGCCGAGGGTCTATCGGAAACAGCCTCTCTACTTCTTCGGAGGTAGCGGTATGGACTGCGTACATCTTACCCTCCCCAGACCCCACGCTGTGGGAATACACTGGGTTTGTTGTTGTTGTTATTGTTGTTGTTGACATGTGAAATCCCTAGAGCATATATTCATTCATGCATGTTTCCTGAAGTTTCAACTGCGAACAAAAGTTAAGGTTGTCGAGTGACATGCAGGGATTCATCATTATCCGAGATGAAGAGCCCATCATATCGAGAATACAAGCTCTTGCTCCGAAGTTTCTCTGGGATGTCCAGCTACATTTGCTAGAGAACCACGAGAAAAAAACGGAGCTGGTCTTATTTTGCAGGAAAAGGTTTTGGGCTATTGTCTGAGGTAGTTTTGCTCGTGATTGTTAGTCGAAAGGCAAATGTTGAATTTATCTCAGTTCTTAGGGTAACGTTTTCCTAAGCTGGGGTCTATCGGAAACAACCTCTCTACTTCATCTGAGGTAGTGGTATGGTCTGCGTACACTCTACCCTCCCCAGAACCCACTATGTGGGAATACACTGGGTATGTTGTTGTTGTCTTAGGGTAACGTTTTCATTTCCTCAGCATGTTTCTGCCGTAAACTAAAAAAACATATAGTGCTCGTTTGATAAGAGTATTACATACTATCTTCTGGAAAGTTTCAATGTCCCCCCTATGCGGTTCACTACAATCTTTTCCGACAGCTCATGACTCACCTTAAATCGACTGAATGCCACACGGAGGTAGAAGTGAACTTCTTTTCCCGGAGTAGAAGCAATGACGGTATCTAAGGAAGAAGCATATCCACTATATCTGTGTAACTTATTCGCGGATAGGTAAATTCATTTGTGTTTCATAGTTAATGTTTTCGTTTTTATCAGTTTGCAGGAAAGCTAACATGTAGTTCTTAAACTTGTAATTGTTGTATACATGAAAGAACAAACACACTACTGTAACATAAAGAACTGAGTTTTGCCATATAGCTCTTCATTTTTCTCTTGTTCTTTAATATATTGTTCGGACTCTTCAAAGTTGTCGACAAAAGTATGTCAAATCTTTAAAAAGTTGGTCATTTTGAAAGGATCTTAAACAGATACAACATTTTTAGAGAGTCAGACATGTGATCGAGATCAACTTTTCGCATTTGGGGGAGAACCAACTAGCTCTAGGTTCGAGTAACACTTCACACTTAATCACTTGTTTGGAATTGATCGAGTAGTACTTATATTTTTAGTCAGTTAACACGCATTTTGACTAGTCTACTAGATACCTATCGTCTTTCACCAATATAAACACGGTCAAGGAAGATTCGTATAATCAATCATAACTTATTTGAGAAGGAAATGTAGTTATACTTGTAATCATCAATGATTTCAAACTCTTAACATATCATGATTTTCACTCATATCATTGATCGTTGAACTACACATGCTCCTCGTATAAACAGTCTCTCTCTCTACCTTATGAAATAAGGTTATGTATACACCATCTTTTCGAAAACTCACATATGGAATAACATCCATGAAAATAGCAACAACCAATTAAATTATTAAAGTACTATATATTTTAAAGTTCCTAGCAACTAGTGCCAATATATAGGGACAAGATTTATAACAAAGAAAAGAACATTAATTATAAATGAAGCTATTGACATGACAATACAACCCCATGCTTGTGGGTCAATTGACCCACTCTCTTCACACATCTTAACTCTCCTTGCCTCATTCCATTATAATCTCTTTCGTCGAAAAATTATACTCTAAATATATATATATATATCCTCAACTTGACACCTATAAGTACAACAACAACAATAATAATATAATCAATGTATTGAACTATGGCGTTCTATTATTTTTTGAATCTCCTTAAATGAATTTCTGACTCCGATTTTGGTGGGCCCCACTTGTTCACACCTTATCTCCTTGCCAGACTTCTGCTACTTCCTTCTGCTAGAATACCTATGGTCCCTTTGACTCTTATCACTTTGTGATATTTATTATATTGGCTAAATAATTTCTTCGACTATAGTATAGCAAATAAACTGGTCCTGCTTTTTTGTTTCTGGGTTTTAAGGTTATCTTTCTTTTGCATCTTTTATTGGCTCTTCTTCTTTAATAGTTAAGGAAGGGGTGGGGGGTGGCCACATATACGACAAGTTCGGTGGTCAGTTGAACATCCTTCGTTGAAGATTAACTATGTCATAAATAAAATATTGTATAAAGTACCTTTGGCGAAATTTACTGTAACGCACCTCAACCTTGCGAGGGTCCTATGACCCTCCTCGACTATTTATTACTGTATTTCTTTGGCATATACTTGTCCAGCTGGACCACTTCAAATCCTTACACGTTAAGTGTGCGTGTATTTACGTAGTGGTCCAGCTGGGCAAATATATGTCATAGAAATACGGTAATAAATAGTCGAGGGGGGTCATAGGACCCCCGCAAAGTTGAGGCGTGTTACAATAAATTTCGCCAAAATTTAGATTATTTCAAACCTTTTTCTCAAGTATATAGGTCAAAAACTATTTTCATATATACATATATATCGAAGCTTGAACATTCCAAACGAAATTTCTAGAGGGTGGGGTGGGGGGTGGGGTGAAAATGAGGGTTGCTCGTGTGCATGCAGGCACATGAGTACGTACAAGTAACCACGTAGAAGTACTAATACCATTTTACATGATATTTCAACATCATATATGTATGGGCCTTATTAGTTGGTTCTTTTTTGGAAAAATTAATCGACGTGACAAAATATTTAAATTGTATTTTTGATATATAGTTGCATTTTAAAAAGATTATGAAATGTAGTTATATTTTGGATTCTATAGCAATTAATATACACACACGTTTATAGAGAAAAACATCTTTTCCTCTGAACTTGTCCTTCAAACTCACTGTATCACTTAAACTTAATTTTCGTTTATTTATCCCCTTAACTTCTTTAAAGTGTATTTGTTTGACCCCTAAAACTGACGTGACATTTTCTAAAAAAAAGGGGCGCGTTTATTTATTAAAAAAATAATTTCAGTAATCTTATATTTAAAATATAATTAAAAAAAAAATGAACATTTTTTTCTTCTTTCTTCTTCAAATCATCATCATCAACAATACTCAAACCTCCATTAACAATCTTAATTTTTTTTCACTTTCCTCCATTAACAACACCGCCCAAGAACAACACTTTCCTTTAATTTTTTTCACTTTCTTCCATTAACACCATCCAAGAACAAACATGAAAACACTATTAAATAACTTTCTCCATTGAACACCATCTCAACCTTCAATCCAACTCCCTCAAAATTTAGATAAAAATTAAATTAAATTGATGATTTTGTTTTTGAATCACTTATCATCAATGAGATTTCTTTTAAGTTTTACTTTTGAATTTTTTGTCAATAAGACAATTTTTAAAAAGTTAATTTTAACTTGATGAAAGTATTTTTGTGTTTGAATAAGAAAGAA
>NC_061120.1:218922621-218933585 GCF_002878395.1 Capsicum annuum | reverse complement strand
ATATATATATATATATATATATATATATATATATATTTAATTTTTTAAAACAAAAATACATAAAAATAGTATGTGTGTGGGATTTTTTTTTAAAAAAATCTTGCTTTCTTACGTGGCAATGACCTGACACTGATTTGGCACTGACATGGCGCGTGTGTAACCCACTCTCCGTTGTGAGAGTCGTATTCAGTTTTGAGGGGTGAAACAAATACACTTTAAAGATATTAAGGGGTAAATAAACAGAAGTTAAGTTTAAGTGCTAAAGTAAGTTTGGAGGACAAGTTTAGGGGGGAAAATGTATTTTTTCACGTTTATATAATATGTGCTGATACAATTGATACTCACCTCTTGAATACAGTTCTTTCGCTGATATACGCTTGATACAATTGCAACTAATTTTCATAAATATGCAAATTATAGCTATGTTTCACAATTACGCTCCAATATTTAACTATTTATGAAATTTCCTCTTCTTTTTTTCTTTTCACTTTTGACTGCAAAAAGACATTAAAACAAGTCCAAATTAAACACTTTAATTATCACTTGCAGGCTTATATGATGGTGCTTCCTGTTATATCGGTTCATAAGTACACTTTCCTTTAATAATACACACATTTAATTTAATAAATTACTGATAAAAACTTATATGCACTCGATTTATACATCAAATTAATGTTCATTACCACAGTTAAGTAATTAAATTAAGTAAAATACATGTTAATCAATCATAGTTAAGTAACATGAACTCTAAATTATAATCAGTTTCAGTTCTTCTTATTTTGTTTTCTTTTTTTACTACAAGGTTAATTTATCGAACGAATGTTATCTCCCTGCAAAACAACGTGGTTTGCCTAAATATTTTTTTAATTGCTATAATATTATAAAGAAAATATAGTGAAGAAAATATTTTTTTGAAAGGTAGGTGAAAATTTTTATAATTACTTATCATTTTGTGTTCGTATATTAGCCAAAAAAATATTATGCATGCGAGGTAGGGGTTGGGTGGTCAGAGTGTAGGGGTAGTGGGGATGAGGATTACATAAGGTGGGTGAAGATGAGATGTGCTGGAAGATGAGAAAAACATAATCAATGCGAAATATCATTTGTGGAGCTTTTTTTTTCTACTTCTATTAAAAATATCATTTTTTTTCCATTGTTAACGAACTTATTTTTCTAGATAAAATGTTTTTCATAAATTTTAACCAACCGAACACGAGAACATAACATATTGAAAATGATCAGTCCCAAGGAAATATTTATTGTTATAGTGAAAAATATTACTCGCTCCGTTTCAATTTATTTAACTACTTTTCTTTCTAGCAAACTCTTCAATTTTAACTTTCAACATGACATTTAAGACAAAAAGATTCAAAAAAGGTATTTTAATACATTTAATATAACTTTATTTTAGAATCACAAGATTTAATTAAAAACTTTTTTATTTTTTTACACTCGTGTCAAATCTAACTAAGTCAGACAAATTGAAATGAAGGGAGTATATATTAAAAGATGACTATAAGGAGTCGTTTGGCGTGTGATATAAAGGATAAGTAGTTTCGGAATAAAATGAAAGATTATTTTATCTCATGTTTGGTTGGAGGTATTAGTTAATACCGGAATTATTTATCCCACCATTTACACCACAACGATGCATATGGTGGAGTAACTAATCCCGGGCAGTGGCGGATCTACCCTTTGCCGAGGAGGTACATCCGAACTCCCTTCGGTGAAAAATTATGTTATATATGCATGATTAAAATTATTTTTTATGTATATTTATTAGATGTTGAACCCCCTTTGGCGAAAAATTATGCTATATATGCATGGTTAAAATTATTTTTTTATGTATATATATTAGATGTTGAATCCCCTTTCGGTTAGTTCGTATGTTCACTTATGAACCTCCTTCATGAATATCCTGGCTCCGCCACTGATCTCGGATAATTTCGAGATAACTAATCTCGAAATTAATTATCCCGAGATAACTCTTTCCCAATCAAACCATCCCTAATAGAATTAAGATCTAACTCTATCCACATATCTTTTCTCTATTGCTTATGGAAAAAGTTTAACCAAATAAATTGACCATATAGCTATAGCCTATGATTAACAAGATAGACACCTATAGACATAGCATTGCAGCATTCAACCAAAAAAGAAAAAAAGAGTTAAGGCAAGTGCAAGAACAGTTAGGCACAGATTCTGTAAGATAGAACTTCAGAAGGAAAGATTGATGAACAAGTTAAATAGAGAGAGGCAAAAAGAATAAAGAGGATAGACATGATAGAAAGAGACATTATTTTTTATCATATATATATATATGAACAAGTTACCCCTTTTATTTTTTTATAAGTTTTTTTCGCTGAGTGTCTGATATTCATATTAAAATTTCGATTAAATTGAATCGTGCATTATAGAGTTCATTTGAAGGTAGCGCTACCAACATGATGACCGCTGTTATTCTCTTGCCACTCCATTCTCAATTTCAACGTTTTAGATTCATTAGATATTTGACATTAATTTTGAAATTTATAGTCCAAAATATAACTATAAATCATCTTATTGATAATTAACAAATGAGCAAACATTAGTGTACGTATCCACCAGCATTGATGGGAGAATTATATGATGACAAGGTTAAGAATTTAAGAAATTTTGCTTAATAATTCAATCCAAGAGAAAATAAGAGATGTCAGACTACTAATATATGACTTGTGATGCATTGATGAAACTGTTGCATCGGTAATCAAACATCTTAATATAAATGTAGATAGAGAAAATGGCGAAAAGACCTCCAACTTTTACCCAGATCTCAACTACACCCCAAACTTCAGAAGGCCATGTCAGCTTTCAGGGGGTAAATATTCCACTTTAAAATAATTTAGAAAGGTCATAGAACCCCCGCATAGTATAAATGTGTAATTGGGGTTTGGGATAAAGGTTGGAGGAACTTTTGGCCATTTTTTACGTAGATATGGAAAAAATTCTAATGCGAGCGTTATCCGAAGATAATCCCCATCACTCCAGAATTGGTGGAAAAAAAAAAAAAAAAAAAAAAAAAAAAAAAGCACAATACATAAATACGTCATTTAACTTGTTTTAAATCACATCTATGATCTTTAACTTTCATAGTGCACAAGTAAACACTTAAACTTGTATAAAATTGAACAAGTAAATACATATATCCTACGTGGCATCTTATGTAAACACTGTCACCTAAGACGTGTGTGTTTACTTATTCAACTTTATACAAATTTAATTGTGTATTTGTGCACATCTAAAATTAAAGATCATAAATATAATTTCAGGCCAAATTTAATGACACGTTTGTGTATTACGATAAAAATAAATGAAAAAAAAAAAAGGGTTAGGCAATGAAGTGAAGTGCAATAAATGGCACGTGGAAGTCAGTGCCACTGCACAACTTGCCAAAGTCATCAAAGATAAATAAATTTTAAAAAAAAAAGTACAAATAGTAAGCAGACTGATGGAAAGATGTATCATGGGTGGTATGATTATGTGGTTAACTTATGGGACCATATTACTATTTTGAAAAAGAAAAAAAAACTATTCTAACTCTATATTTATTTAGTTTAAGTGTTAATTGATTCTTTATACACCACTATGTCATTTAAAATGTTGTTAAGGAGATCTAACATTTACATTTTCACACCATATTTAATGTTTAAATCATAATATATTAATATGATTTATTGTAAACATTGATAGTGACGAAGTCAGGATTTTCACTAAGGGGAGTTTATTAATGAACATACGAACTAATCGAAGTGGGTTCAACATCTACTGTATATACATAAAAAATAATTTTAACTCTATGTATATAGCATAATTTTTCGACAAAGGACGTTCGGATGAACCCCTACTTGAAGGGTAGCTCCGCCTCTGACACTGAACGTCGAGATATATTCACCTTATTGGGTTTAGGAGCTAGAGCTAGGTTTGCGTATATTAAAGAAGACAATTCTTTCATAACTACCTCTATATCTCCGTGAGATATGAATAAGATTTGTGTATATTTCTCAATTTTACCATATTATTTAATATATTATGTTATTAATTTTAATGACAAAAAAATAAATTACTTGATTTTGTACAAGTAAACTTTGGGAATAAATAGTACTCCTTTTAAAGTTGGGGTAAAAAAGAGAATGATATTTTTGACAGGTTATGAGTAGGAAAGGTCACTTAATAACTAGTAAGGCAATTGTCAAATCCTTCACATGTGTATATTGTCTTGTCACATCAATATTTGAATCTTCAATAAGTAGATCATAAAGGTTTATTTATTTATTTTTTCAAAAAATTGTTTAATTTAAACATTTTTGCTTTTTTGAAATTCTAATTATACAACTTTTGAGCTTAATTTGCTTAAGAGTTTCCTAGAAATGTGCTTTATTTTTTGCAAGAATATATTACAGGCTCGTTTAGTACAAGAGATAAGGGATAACTAATCTTGAGAATAATTTTAAAATGAGCTTATTTTATGTTTGATTGGAATAAAATGCGTGAGATATATAACTCATCTAATTGGGGTTAATTATCCTATGATCACAGTATTATTTTTATCTGACCACTTCCGTAGAATAATTAATTTAGAAATAACTAATCTCGAGATGTATAACTTGTTTTGGTTCACAATTTTGTAAGAAAAGTTTCATCTATTTAAAAAAATGCTTTCCTTTGTGGTGTTACCCCATTAAGAATTTGGTTACACAATAATTCCAATACAGAGATTGTTAGACAATGAAGGTTAATGTAACAAGAATAGTTAGTACTACTCCTTCCGTTTCATATTAGTTGGCCGATATGGACTTGGCATATCCATTAAGAAAATATTAATTAAAGATTTATTTTACCAAATTAGTCTTATTAATTATGCTTTGAAAATAAAAATTTGAGAAAATATATTTTGTTTAATCATTCAATGTTAAGAGTAGTATTGAAAGAACATAATAAAATTTTCTTGATTTCATCAAAAGGACAACTAAATTGAAACAAACTTTTTTAAAAAAAGTGTCAACTAAAACAAAACGGAGGGAGTATATGATACCAATAATAAGGACTTTTATCGCCTATCGTATAAAAATAACATGTTAATGCCCCGTTTGGCCATGAAAATTACTTTTTTCAGAAGTTGGAGTTTGAGTTGGAGTTGTGTTTGATCATGAATATAAATTAAAGTTGTTTTTGAAATTTTGTGAGAGAAGTATGAGTGAAAAAAGTAAAACTTATTTTCACTTTTTCAAATAATTTTTCGGAATTGGAGTTGGAAAATTCATGACCACACGGAGCATGTTTTCACTTTTTTTCACTAAAGTAAAATAATTTTTCAAAAACAAGGAAAAAATATTGCAGATATAAAGAGACCGTTTTCAACAGACTGTGATGTCTAAGAAAAACATTTCAAAACAATTGCAAAAAAAAAAAAAACGAAAAATGAAAAAGACATGAAAAACAAAATGGAAAGTGGTACATTATCATTTAGAATGCAGTACATAGCATTTTCCTCATAATTTTTTTAGGCAAAAATATATAGAGTAGCATATTTAAGTATTAAATTACAAAAAAATAATAATATTTTTATCAAATTATATTTTGTAGCATATGTATTTGTATTTTTGTAGCAACACTTTACAAAAATACAAAATATATATCGATCATAAGGGCAGTAAAAATCATATGTATTTGTATTTTTGTAGCAACAGTATGCAAAAATATAAAATACAACTTGCTATATCATGTAACTATGAAATTGTTGTTATGAAACTCATAATTAAGGGGATAAATATGTTATTTCTGAATTTTGCCCTAATTTTTATTTGTCTACCATAAGTATTAAGTATAAGTTTTTATTTTATTTTTTGGTGGTGAATTGGAATACCGATTTTTCTTTTGGAAAATAAAAATTATGAGGAAAAAACTATTTTCATAAAGCAATATAGTAGCAAATTTTGGTGCAACATTTACCAAATTTATGCACTCAAGCTTGTAGCTTTCTATTATGTTTGGGTTTACATAGTGACTCCACTTAATCTTCTAATTTCTTAATGATTTATCATTGTGTGGAATTTGTTTTGTCTATTGATTTTATTTTTTAATTATTTTTAAAAAGTGCACAACAACTTTGATTTTATTTGTTAATTTTTTTTGGGAAAATTTCAGAAATAGCAACTCTATAGTCTAAATTGTAACTTTTATAGCAACAGTTTCATAATTACGAAAAGTAGCAAATTGTATTTTGTATATAAGTAGAATGTTGCTATATAAATACATATACAAATATATATGTATTTATGAGTAATACATATGCACAACTGGAAAATACATATTCTTCTATTACTATGAAGTGGGTAAAATATTGTTACCTTTGCTATAAGCTGTAATTTTGAAAAAGTGTTGTTATTTATTGTAATTATAATCTTTAAAATGCTAGTTTTTGTAATTTTACCATTTTTTTTTTAAATCTTGCTTCACTTCTGTTTATGCTTCAAGTTATTAATGCCAATAATGTGCATAAGATCTTGAGGCATTTTTGTAAAAATTATAATTGGGGTATTAAAGTTGTGCACGTATCACGATTAATAATAGTATGAAATATAACTTATTATTTCCCATTAATCAGCATATGTATTAAATGACTCTATCTATTAAGACTCGAACATATAAAACGAAATGACTTACTAATATTTTGGCTTTTGTTAAAATTTAAATGTAAAACCTAGTAAATTTTCGCCATTAAGTGCAAAATAATTTTAAAAAAAAGTAAACTTGAACTCTTTATAGTCACAAAAATCCGTTAATTTCGACAAATATAATCAATTGACAAGATGTTTACTACTTCTATTTTTTAAAATAAATTATTTTTTGTCAACATTAATATGATTTTGGACTCAAAAAGAATTTACTTAAAGAAAAGACAAAAGAAAAAAAAAACAAGATGCGTTAAATGGGGAAATGTAGACCTATAGTGCATGTACGTATAGACTTTTTGCTTGCTTGTAAGTTGAGTACAATAATGAAATTGTGAAACATTAATTAACTACTAGCATGATAGTGAAGTGATAAGTATTCTTTTATGCACTTATCAGCAATTTTGGATTTAAGTCCAGCGGAATACAGAGTCATTTTTATTAGAAAATATTTTACTCCCCAATATGCGATTTTTTGGTGCTAATCGAAATTTATTTAGACTCCAATGTAGATACCGGATCAGGTGAAAAAAATATCATGTGAAGCATATAAAATCCACGTTGTAATAAAAAAGACCATTTAAAATGCAATAAAATACATCCAAACCGTTGTTCGATATTTATATTAGATTATTGACTCTTTGAATTTGTGTTATACGAGGTTCATTTAAAAAGAAAACCCTTCTTGACCGAATTTTTTCCATATCCAAAATTCAAAATCGAGACCTCTACTTAACGGTAATGGCAAAAAAACTCTCTTACAACGATAGCAATTACACATAAAACTTCTTTCTATTGATAAATTCACTTACTATAACATTTTAGATGATATAATTGATGTATATACATATATGTATAAAGTGGCCAAGTATAATCATCCTTTGTTGTAATATTTCATCATAATGAAGAAACGATCAATAATCTTTCATGTTAAAGATGTATAATTATATATTTTATATAGCAATACCTAAAAAAGTATTCAAACAAATGATGTTATATCTAACTCTTAAGGGTTTTATTTTGACTTATTTTCCTTTTCAAAAAAACACTATGATGACTGTCCTCAATTCTAATCAATTTAATTGGTTGTCAAACCTAATATCTGCATAAATAGTTCTCCCAATATAGAGTCAACCTTGTGACGCAGTAGTTAATAAAAGCGAACGAAAATCATGAGGTCTGAAGTTTAAATTTCAGTGAAGATAAAAATATTAGATGATTTCTTCTTGTTGGTTGATATAGTTACCTGATACGTTGGTGGGAGGCGGCAGATGTCCCATAGACTTAGGCGAGGTGTGTACGAGTTAACTCAAACAACATGATTATCATAAAAATAGTTCTCCAATATAGAGTCAACAACGGTTTGACCCAGTAGTTAATAAAGCGGATGAGAATCACGAGGTTTTAAGTTTAAATTTCAACGGAGACAAAATCATTAGGTGATTCTTTTTCCCATTTATTCTAGCTTTAGTTGATAGAGTTATCTGATACCTGAATTGTCGGTGGAAGGTGACATATATCTCATTGAATCAGTCGAGGCGTGCGCAAGCAAGGGCGGACCTATTTGCATTTTGGATACTCCAGCACCCGTTAAATTCGACACAGATTAGGTATAATTATATAAAAAAGTATAAAAATTAGTATAAACTTAAAAAAACACAAAGAAAATCAAGAAGATAGTTGGGTGCATGCTTTAGTTTTCAGGCAGATCGTCCTTAAAATTTTGGACGTCAATATGTGTATTCGAACCTCACGAGCACCCACAAATTCTAAATCCTGAATTCGCCATTGTGAAAAGCTACCCGAACACCACAATTATCATAAAAATAGTTCTCCCACTAAGGTGTCTCCATTATGAACTTTTAATCAGCCAAAAAGCAATTAAAAATCTAACTGAAAATCACTGTTTAGTGTACTGTTGCTGAACTTAAAATTCTGCCACAAAATCTAAGTCTCATTAATAGCTTTAAATAACTTAATAAATGTAACAGAGGGACACACTTTATATATGAAAGATTTTGTTGGATTTATTGTATGTTCAGTTCAGTTCCATCTTATGTACTGTACAGTTTCTCATACTTTTGTCTGCAATGGCTTTCTGCAGTTGTATTCATAGTAGCTTCCTTTAAGGTATTTTCATTTTTTGACCAAAATAATAATAATAATGAAACATACATATATGACACACAAAATATTAATTAGACTTGGTTTTACCATTTATAATTACTTATTAAAGTTTTAGATCATGACACATAATGTTTTCTTGTTGAGTCGATGGTCTATTTGAAACAGTTAGATCTCTACCTTAATATCACAATTAGGATAGGGTAAGCGTACACTCCATCCTTTTCAGACTTGACATGCGAGATCATACTGAGTATGTTGTTGTTGTTGGTTTACCCTCCCCCCACCCCCACCCCCCTAATTTTTTTTCATTTTAAACCTAAACAAATTTAACCAAAAATAGCTAGGGTTTTGGGCCATGGTTGTAATTGCATTCAAAGAATTGGAAAATATTGTGGATTGGTCATGATGATAGGGTTGCCTAAAATAGGAAGAAGTCAATGGGTACTAGGGGTGCGGGTGGGGGTGGGGAGGGGGGGAGGTAGTGGGATTTTGCAATGAGGGGTCTTTGATTTCATATATGGTTTATGTTCCCCCAAACGAAAGCAAGATCAACAAGGGCCCTTAAATATTTTTTACACCTAATCCTTCACATTTTTTGCATATATACTATGATGTAATAAGTGTCAGTCTGATGTAATAAAGTTTCTGCTATATACGACGTTCAGGGAAGCACTAGACCATGAGGGTCTACTATACACACGCAACCCCACCTTACATTTCTGCAAGCAAGAGGCAATTTCTACAACTTGAACCCATGACAACAATTTTATCAGTTACTCCAACGGTTTCCTACTGATCATTACTGTACTGTAGAAAACAAAGAAAAGATTAATGCATAAATGAAATTATTAGCTAATTTGCACTATATGATTAAAATAATCTAAGTTTTGTACTAGCAAAGTTTCTCAAGACTTAAATGGACTATATTCATTATATATACAACTGTCATTTTAATTATTCTTAATTATTTATATTATTTTTGTGGCAACCCCACTTTCCATGTTTAGCAGTTTGTCCCCCTTTCCCAAGACCCCTTTTCTAAGTAAACATATTTTATTTAGTTAAAGCCAAAAGAATAAACATAATTTAGTGAAAGTTAATCTTCTTGTCTTTCCCTATTTGGAGATTTAAGCCTTATCATTTATCTAATGGCTTAATCCACTTTAGGAAAGGCTCTAAATTTAACAGTACTGTAATTAGTACTAATCATGTTTAGCAGTCATAATCATGACTTTTGACATCTTAAAAGATTAACAACTAGTCATTAAATATAATTTTAAAAGTACATATTGTGCTACATTTTAAATACTTTTTGCCCTTTTAGGAAATCTTTATGGGGGTAAAGATGAAACCAAGAATCCAAGAATATGGATCAATCTTCGTTGGTCACGGCTACGCCCAGTTTGTCACGGTTGGCACCCCTCTTGGGTTCAGGCCACCACTCCTAGCACGCAGGCCACCACTTCAAGTTACGGACCAACGCGTGGGACTCTCAATGAAAGCACCAATGTTATAAACCAAACGGGAGAGCCTAACCCAAAAGACTAGTCTAATAGGTGGGAGAACTCATTTGGTTTATAATTCCCTTAGCATTTCTCTATTTTTCCAATGTGGGACAATTGATTCATAACATAATATTTCGGAAGGGACAGACATGACTGTTCCGAAATGATACACCTTTCCGATGAACCATTACTTCCTTTTCGAAGGGGCACTTCATGGCTATAAATACCTGTACTTTTTCCATAGGTAGTACGAAAATTTTTCAGCATTGAAAAAACACTCTTCTACTTCTAAAAACTCTTTATGATCATCTGTTGTTGAGTGTGTTCGAAGAATCATAAGGTTTGAGGTACAACTACATTCTGATTATGAGCCATTTTATTTTGGGAGGAAAAATTTCGCAACCTCAGGTACTTGAGGGAAATTAATTCCTTAAGGACACTTCGTGAAATCGGAGGACTTGACTCTACTTCTACTTCATCTTGTTTCTGTAAATAACATACTTCTTTGATAATTCTTGAAGAACTTGTGTTGACGGTGTTAAAACTCCATAAGTGTTCTTGATATAATCTTGAACTTGTGTTGAAGTGTTTGTGCAAACATACAGATTGTGTACCCGAAATA
>NC_061120.1:218893478-218919621 GCF_002878395.1 Capsicum annuum | reverse complement strand
ATATATATGTTGTACATTGAATATATAACATGAGGATGTTATAATATTTCGACAAGTGTAGAATATTTCGACGTATTAACTTTTTGTACATTGAATAATACATCAAATCATATTACTAAAAATTTGCATGTGAATTTAGTATAATAAATTATGGGAAAAAGAACAATTGGTTTTTGTCTCTTTCGTGGTTCGATTAATTACCAAAATTTAGCATACAATGAATTAATAAAATTGGGCATCTTTGGATAAGAAAGGAACAAATCCACATGCTACTAATTGTTCTCATATAGCTATATTAGGAATTTTTTTTTTTTTTTGGTAGAGATATTAGGAATTTTATGATATGAAATAAATATGGTTCCTTTGACTATCCTAAAGTTTATAATAACTCATACGCAACCCCCAAATTGAGTCATTTAATTACTATTTTCAAATTAATTCTAATTGGGTGCATTCATGTGGTTTTGTCCCATAAGTTTTAAAATTTTTAAATAGTTGAATATTTATTAATCAAGGTATTTGTGGGTTTAAGTATTCTTATATCTATAATCTAATTAATTCGCTCAGTATAAGCTTAGCTTTTGTCTCACTCGATATAAATTTGATATAGGAATTAAGTTATGTGACATAAGTTGTTCTGTAGTATTTCTATGACCTAATTCGCTTTGCGTAAGTTTAGAGAATTTTTTCCTCCCTCACCGTAAGTCTGTAGGATTGAGTTATGCCTTAATTTGAATTGTGGGTTTTGAAACTGAATTTTTGTCTCGCTCCACGTAAGTTTATGTTGTCTAACATAACCTATTATGCCTTTTATGTAATAAATTGTGAATTTTGAAACTGGACTTTTAATTCGCTGGTCGTAAGTTCGGTAGGAATGAAGTTATGTAGTACGACATAACTTGTTATGCCTTTTACATTATAACTTGTGCGATATTATGCCGCAAAAATAAAAATTATGGTGTAGGAAAAATTATTTGTTATTTTGGAGTCATGATATTTTTAGTCACTTTTTTTTTTGTTACAGAAAGTGTTGAAAGACAAAAATTAAAAATCACAAATTTAAAGGTCGAAAATTAAACATCACCTCAAAATAGGAAAATATATGTGAATGACCCTTTACAAATAAGAAGAAATTGACAAATAGCCACTTTTAAAATGCTAATCAATAGTTTAGCTATAATTTCAAAACTATTCAACATTTATCCACATTTTAATGTGAAAATAAAATTAAGAATACCTTAACATTATTATTGTTATTTGGAATAAATTCCACTTAACCCTCATAAACTCCTTAGTTTCCTAAATGGCCACAATTTTCTGGCCCAAATTTGACCAGAATTGTCAAAAGACTTTCATAGTCTTGTTTTAGATTTTACCATATTTTACCATTTAAAGGACAAAAATGACTAAAAATTAACTAGTTTATAGTGTGAACGCAACTTTTTTCTATTGCGACCAAAACTTTGTGGTCAAAACGATTTTTCCTATATATATATCTATATCTCTCTCTACATGTAAAGTCACCTTAACAAGTTGTAATAAAGAAGTTTATAGTGTTAATGATTATTAAAATTTTCACCCACTAATTATTACATATATTTATTAGGGGTGTACATAGGTCAGGTTGGTTCGGTTTTTATTAAAAAAAAAAAAATCAATCATGTCGGTTTATTAAAACTATAAACCAAATCAAACCAACATAAAATTGGTTTTTTCGGTTTAGATTTTAGTTGGTTTTTTGGGTTTTTTATTTTTTTCATTTTTTTTTTATAATCTTTAGTTTTTACAATTATATTGTGATCGAAGATTAAATCAAATATGTTTTCACTCATGTGCTAATGAAAAACCATAATTATGAAAAAATGAGGAGCGAAAAACTCTTTTGAAACTAAAAATTGAGATGAAGAGTGAAAGGTTTAGGTTTTAAGTTTATATTGGGTTTTGGATCATTTAATTAGCAATTAATGGACAAATATTACAATTTAAAAGCCCAAATTTAAATATATATCTACATCTACTTTCAAATTATTGAAAATTACTAAAACTAGTTGAAAAAGTATTTAAAAAGTAGATTATAATTAATATTTTATGTATAAAAAGTTCGAATATATATATATATATATATATTATGTCGGTTTGATTCGAGTTCGGTTTGACTTTTTTTTTGTCAACACCAAACCAAACCAAGAATGGTCGGGTTTTTTTTTCTAACGCCAAACCAAACCATAAGTCGGTTTTTTTCTCGATTTGGTTTGGTTCGTCGGTTCGGTTTGACTTGACGGTTTGATCTGTACACCCCTAATATTTATATGAAATTCTTATCCTTTTTCCATTAACTTGGCCAACATTAAATCAATTGAGTGAAAAGAACTCACAGGCCAACTACAATTATGTGGAATTCAATGGCTAACATGACAAGATCAAATATGATTTTGGGTGTGTGGGACCCTATTGATTGAGTTTCATTAAATTGCTTTAAAGGGAAAATAGATGGTTGTATACATTTATGTATAGATAATAAATAACTAATCAAGATTGTAAATATATAACTTATTAGGTGTGTGTGGTCTTTTGAAAAATGTGATGAGAATTTAACGGATAATATCATGTCATATTAAAAGTATTTTTCTATTGAATGTAATTGTTATCATCGTAGCCAATAACTCAACGATATGTGTGTGAAAATGATATAGTGGTGTCATAAATAGTCTGGAGACATATGTCGACACAAGAAGTAGCGAGTTTGAACTTCAATAATGACAACCATAGGTGTCATTCATATATAGGTGATACATAATGAATCTTGAAATCGAGTACTCATGACTGTGGTAAGGCGTCATGGTGAAATTTAGTTTGAATATAGATACGTGAATTGTTATGATGAGCCTCATGAAACTTAGTCAAGAGGAAAAAAATGTTAGGTGTGCTAATAAAATCGACGTTAATAGCTATTTGAAAAGATTGAAAAAGACACATGCAAAGTTATAGGAATATGTCCAATCTTTAGTCCCTCCTCTAACTATGGATTTCTTCTTAGTTCTTAACTTAAAACTACATGAACAAAGATTTATTTCATGTCTCACCTATCTCACTTAAGCTTCTATACTAAAAGGAATAGGAATAGGAAAGAAAACATAGTAGAAAGGAAAATTAATTCTTTTTATTTTGCTCAATATGTTAGGTTTCTGTCATAATTTTCTTATTAAAATTAAGTTTTATTTTTTTTAGAAGAAAAATAAAAGTAATATCATAATTATTTTTTTTACTTTTCCTAGGAGGAAAAATACAAAATCTTTCATATCTGATCACTAACTTATTTCTGGAGGAAGGTTTTGGACCTCTGTAAATAAAAAATCACTTTTCCCATACAATAATGCAATAACATCCACAATGTAGCCTTTATAAAGTCTTGTTTACGGAAAGATTTTTCTCTCAAAGTTTTTATGATATTTTTTATATTAGTTTTTTAAATACAGGCTAGTTGTCCAAATTGTATAATAATTATGTTTTAATATATTTTTCTTTATCATCTGATTTATTGTCTCTATGATTTGCAGACTATTAGCTTTTTTATAACGTCCTCTCGATTTCGAACTCACCACAATATTCTTGGTTTTTGCAATTGAGATTCAACTTTGAATGTGTTAGTTATATATCCTTTCACCATTTTAACCCCCATTTCACCTAGCTCTGAGTATCTTTTTGGAAAGGGGGAAACATGAGATAAAGGAAAAGTAAATGAAAGCCTAAACTTAGGGGAAAAAAGCATACAACATGAGACCACAAATTAAAAAAGGAGTTCATGCATGTTCATGAGTTATTTATGTAGAAAATTGTTAGTAGCACAGTTGATTGACTATCGAAATGTTCATCTAATTTAATGAGAGTTTAATTTTTCATCTTGCAATTCCTTATTCTCGATTTTTGAAACAAACGAAAAATAATTTTTATATGAAAAATTCGCGAGGGATAATACAAATTACAAGTACAAGTAGTGTTACTGTGTATAAATTAAGGACAAACAACATAAATTTCGACAGTTTGAAGTTTAATTATAGAAAATTTTAATATTTTACATAATTACTAAGAATCTCGATTTTGGATCTGTCAAGATACATAATTAGCTCCGGATACATCTAACAAAGATACATTTTTTCCTTTGTAAATATATACGTACATAATTAGCTTTCGATATTTTTTTTTAATTTTAGATCTGTTGAGATACATAATTAGTTATGTGAAGATAAATAATTAGTTGAGATTTTTTTATAATTATTTTATAAGGATAAAAATTTATGTAAATATATATGATAAGTTAATAAGATGTATATTTATGTTATTTTTTTATAAATTAATATGGTGATGAAAAGACAAGTCAAACGTCAAATCGAAGGATTTCAAATCATAAGACAGTCAGTGATGTGTTGTCAATCACTGCACCTTCATTTTTTATTTTTTATTTTGCTTTCAAATTGGTCGACCTAACACCTCCTCCACATGATTTTCAATTTCCAATTTTATTAAAAATTATGCATATTATTATTAGGATTGAAATATCATTAGTATTATTTAGAGGACGATTCAGAATTTAATCTCGATAGCTTCGTTTTGTATATCTTAAGACAGTTCCTTTTATATCCTAATATAATTGTCCTAGTTGTATTGGTACGTCACGAACTTCTTATGGCAATGTTATCATGAGTGATTTGAATACTTTAAATACACTTATTTTGTTTATATTCCTCCGTAGTTATATATCAAAAGAATCATCAAATAAACTATAAATATTTGATTGAAAATTCAGTTATTTATCATATGGATCTTCATCTTCCAAACATCCCTTCACCCATTCTCCGAACAAAGGGCGGAGCTAGCATACCGAATTTTTTTAGGTGAAAAATTATATTATTTATTTATATGTTGTTAAAATTATTTTTATGCATATATAGTAGATATTGAATCTCCTTAATTATATATTGTTAAAATTTCACTTATTTTTCAGGCTAATTCATGTATGCACTTTTGAACCCCGTTAATAAAAAACTTGGCTCTATCACAGCTCTGTACTCGGCAAACACAAATATTTTGTGCACCAATTAAGCAGATTTACCTCATCCATAAAACTCTTGATGATACAAACAGTGTACTCCCTCCGTTTAAAAAGATTGACTCACTTTTCTTTTTAGTTTGTTTAAAAGAGAATAATTCTTTTTTTTTTGGGCAATACTTTAATTTCAAATTTCTAAATGGCATGTTTAGGATCACAAGATTAAAGGGCATTTTGGTACATTTGATATAACTTTATTTTAAGACCACAAGATTCAAAAATCTTCTTTATTTTCTTAAACTTTGTGTCAAGTCAAAGTAGGTCATTCTTTTTTAAACGGAGGGAGTACAAGTTAACTACTAGTTATAGGCTTACACATGTGTAGTGGATGGAGCTGCTCCTTCCTTAACCAGAAGTCTCAGGTTTGAACTTTAGATATAAAAAAATTCTTGATAGAGTGCGTTTCCTCCGAATGGATCCTATATGGCGCGAATTCGAATTAGTTGAGGCGGAGCTAGGATATTCACAAAGGGAGTTCATAAGTGAACATACAAATTAAACTAAACGAAGGGAGTTCAACATATGTAATATATATACATAAAAAAATAATTTTAACCATACATATATAACATAATTTTTCGCCAAAACCCCCTCGATAAAAGATAGCTCCACCCCTGATGGAGCTCCATACAGATACCGAACACCCCAGTTTTTAGATGTGAAGAGCAGTAGAGTAGTCACTAGTGTCAGGGTAGAGGGGGGGTCATGCACACTAGCTGGTAGCTGCATAGTGTGCAGGGACAGACAGGTCAAAAAGAAAAGCTCTAAATAAACTGCAAGTTAGCCGCTGATGCAACTCTCAATTATGAACCCCATTTACCCAGCCTTACACTCTTCCCAATATCCCCTCACGCTCCTATTACTATCTCCCTACTCACCACCACTCAGTAGCGGAGCCAGAATTTTCACTGAAGGGGTTTAGAAATAAAAATATGGACTAGTCGAAGAGGGTTTAACATCTACTATATATATATATATAAATATTTTTGACCATGTAAAAATAGTATAATTTTTCGACGAAGGGTCGAACCCCCTGACTTGTATGTAGATCCGCCACTGCCACCACTCTCTTTTCTAAGTTGACGACTCGTTTTGAAATCCGACTAGTTCAAATAGACTCATTTTGCCCCTCACACTCCTATTACTATCTCCCTACTCCTCATCACCAGCACCACTCTGACAGATCACTTGACTTAAAATTCGACTAATTTGAACTCGACTAAGTATACGAATATGAATTTAGAATCTAAATTTTATAATTAAACACAAAAGATATCTCAGGGCACTGAGGTTTCCACGTACGTGGAGTTTAGCAAAAGGTTGGATCATAAGAGTCTATTGTACACAATTTTATCCTACATTTTTTATCTTTTTTTTTTTTTTTTGTGAACATTTTACCCTACATTTTTGTTAGTGATTTTTCTACGGTTCAAACCCATGACCTCGTGACTACTTTTTTATTAGAATTTTTAATCATATACAATAGAGCAAAATTATTAGTACTAGGTCTCTAAGAATTTAAAAGGACAGTCCGGTACATTAAAGCTATCACTATGTGCGGTGTCCGGAAAAGAGCCCCACCACAAAGTATCGTACGTAGCCTTACTTTGCATTTCTGTCAGAGGCGGTATAGACGAAAAACTGGATCCACTCTTGCCAATGACTTGTAGTTGTAACATGTCAAGAGCAAAGCCAATGTGAATGCCCAATGACAAGTCAACTAGTCAAGTAGCTAAGTATTAATATTGCACTTGATAAGCCCATAAAATCTCTAATTTGCAACATTAATGTTGTATGTTACACTGCCTATTAGTATACAGCAATCTTGCTTTCTTTGAAAATTTTTCTACTTTATAAATTGGTAAAAAATAGTTTAATTATTCAAAAAATATTTTATAATAGTTTCATAATACCCAATACAACCTCTAATTACACTACACTTTCCAAGGACCATTAACTCACATGAGAAAACTGAAAAATATATGTACCTAACTTACTAGTAAGGGTACTTTTTCTGTTTCTCTAATCTTTAACTTGCACACTTCACCATCTCCAATAAATTTCAACATGCTTTATTAGGCAGCTAATAAATCATGAATGACCCTGGCCATACCTGAAAATAAAGCCATTATTGGTTCTATGAATGAATTTGAGTTACATACATACATTAATACCTTAATACATAGGAGTAAATTAATACCTTAATAAATTTTTAATTTGTCAATTGATAAATTGAAGTTATATTACTACCAAGAAATTTCAGTTTGCGATGGGCTGATAAAACGTTGCTTACCATTTTCATCAAATTATTTATTAGTGCTTTTTAGAGATTTATCTGCAAATTGTACTTAATTAATTAATACTAAATGACCTAATTATCTAAATAAACTTTTATATATACCATCATATAGTAGTTGAAGTGCACGAGTTTGTTTGTACCAGAAATATTAGACAGAGAATAAATCACATGATAAAGTTATATTATATGAAAATTTATTGGTAACACAATGTTTGGTACCTCATATCAAACGTTATATACAAATACGATGGGCCTATCCAGCGTGAATCCGAATTAGTTGGGCTCCAATGTGGGTACCGAACACCGGATGAGAAATAGAAAAACAAGTAACAAAACAACTTTTTTCCAATAGCCAAACTTGTAAAAAAAATTTTTTTGCTAACTACTAGTAGTATTTTTTTTTTTGCTTATACCGGCTATGTTGTTGTTGATAGTCGAGGTAACAAAACAGTTTCTCTGTGTATATAAATCAAATTCTAGGGACTGATTGTAAGTAAAATGGGATAATTATGTAACAATATTTTATGAGATTATTTTATTTCAGTCTCTACATGCGTAGTCATCTTATCAATTTAGTATAAATGATGAGATAAAATAATTTCGCAATTAGCTAATATCTCAAATCAATAGAAGAGCCACAATTTTCACTAATCACTAAGGGAGTTCAAATGAAATTGAAGAAGTAAACAAACGAAGGAGCTAAAGGGGTTCAATATCTATTATAAATTCATAAAAGATAATTTGAATCATATATAAACAATGTAATTTTTTCATCCACCAAGCTCTGCCGCTATCTTAAATCAAACATGAAATAAAATTAATCTAAAATTATGATCCTTATCCCGCGTACCAAACCCGCAGTATTATCTCTTCATTTTCTTTCTTTTTTAATTACTTCAATGGCCCAAGAATAGCCAACCATCTAAACCCACCCCCCGTCCCCCTCCCCCCACTCCTACCCCTCACTAAAATATCTAATCACACAACACAACAACAGAAGAAACACCATAGGTAGAGAATCTCACAACAAATGACATCTACAGTTGATGATCAGTACTACTTTCTTAGCTTCTTCATCTTATTATAGTAGAAACAATACAAATAAATCCATCAAAAGTTAAAACTTTACTCTCTATTTACACCTTGCACTCTCTTTTTTTCTCCTCATCACAAATAATAATAATATTATGACTCCTGAAGACTCTTTAAGAACTCTTTCTTTAGATTATCTAAATCTCCTCATCAATGGTCAAGCTTTTAGTGATGTTACTTTTTGTGTTGAAGGTCGTTTAGTACATGCTCATAGATGCATCTTAGCTGCAAGGAGTCTCTTCTTTCGAAAATTCTTCTGTGGTCCAGAGTCGCCTGTAGGCGGCTCCAGTCCACGGTTGGGCCCCAGGGGCCCAACAGTTGCTACCGGTGGTTCACAGGTGATACCTGTGAACACGGTAGGGTACGAGGTATTCTTGTTGATGTTGCAGTTTTTGTATAGTGGACAAGTTTCAATTGTGCCACAAAAACATGAACCTAGGCCTAATTGTGGTGAAAGAAGTTGTTGGCATACACATTGTACAGCAGCAGTTGATCTTGCCCTTGATACACTCACAGCCGCAAGATCTTTTGGTGTTGAACAGCTTGCTTTGCTCACTCAGGTTTAACTTTTTTTTTTTTTTTGATTAAAACTTGTGTTGTTATTTATTAGTTTTTTTTATGTGGATCAAGAGATCTTTGGCTAATTTTTTTTAAAAAATTTGGTATTTTTTTCGTTTAAGTTTGTAAAATTAATTTTAGAGAAAACTAGTACTAGTAACAGTACTTGTTTCTCTTTTTTTTCCTAGGTTTCTTTAACAGAATCACCAGATCCAATTTGTTCTATGTACATATTTATCAAATGCAGCCTTTTTTTTTTTTTTAACCTTTTTCATCTTAAGTGGTGTATTACCATATTTGTATATTTTTATTTATAGTGGAATCTTGATTATAGATATGTTTTTTTTTCCTCGATTTCATGTAAGATCTTACACTAGTTTGGATTGTATTTTTATTATATATCTTTATTCTAGCTAGTTACTAACTAACTCAAAGGTTTCCAAATTTGGTTCTTGATTTCATTGGTCTTGTCTTTCCACAGTGGCGATATCAAATCTTTTCCCAAATAGTTGTGTCTACTTTCCTCTTTTGGTTCCAATGAGCAATAGCAAAAGTTGGAATTAATTACTATATCATATACTAATATTGAATGAATAGCTACCCTACCTAATCACAATTTTTTTTTTGCTTTCACACATTTAAACTTCCTTTCTATTTCTTCCCTATTTTGATATGATGGTCAACTTGTTTGGACATTTATTTTAATTGTAGAAGCATTTGGTAAGCATTGTGGAGAAAGCTTCAATTGAGGATGTGATGAAAGTTTTAATAGCTTCAAGAAAACAAGACATGCATCAACTTTGGACAACTTGTTCTCATTTGATTGCAAAATCAGGCCTCCCACCAGAAATCTTAGCCAAACATCTACCTATTGATGTCGTAGCTAAAATTGAAGATCTACGTCTCAAATCCTCGATGGCACGAAGATCCTCGATCCCTCATCACCATCACCACCATCACCAGATGTCCTCGAACATTGAGCTCGAGGACCAGAAGATCCGACGAATGAGACGAGCCCTCGATTCGTCTGATGTTGAGCTAGTCAAACTTATGGTAATGGGAGAAGGGCTAAACCTTGATGAGTCCCTTGCATTACATTATGCAGTTGAAAATTGCAGCCGCGAGGTTGTCAAAGCGCTACTGGAGCTCGGCGCGGCCGATGTTAATTACCAGGCTGGGCCGAGCGCTAAGAGCGCGCTACATTTAGCAGCCGAAATGGTCTCGCCTGACATGGTCTCGGTTCTACTAGACCACCATGCGGACCCTAATATACAGACCATGGATGGGATCACACCACTCGATATTCTCAGAACCCTAACATCCGATTTTTTATTCAAAGGCGCGATACCAGGACTAACACACATCGAGCCAAATAAGCTGAGACTGTGCCTCGAGCTAGTTCAATCCGCGGCTATGGTGATATCGCGAGAGGAAGGGGAAGCGAATAATAATTTATCATCGGAGAACATGTATCCACAACATGTACGTGAAGATCATAGTTCGAGTACAAGCAGTGGAAACAACAATATGGGGAACTTGAATTTGGATTCAAGAATGGTGTATTTAAATCTTGGTGCAAATGTAAATGTTGCTCAAATGGCATGCAAAATGAACAACAACAATGAAGGTGAACATGATTGCAGTATTAGCCACAATAATCAGAATCCATCAACAATGTACCATCACCACCACCACCATCATCGTCATTCTCATGAGTATTAATTAATTAATTTATTAGCCATTTTTATGTTTCAAAAATACTACTTTTTTTTTTTTTTAACCTCTACCCCTTTTTGATGATCTCTCTTCTTCTTTAGCGAGATAAAAATGTCTATAATTTCATGGATTTGAGAAAACACAAAAACAAAAAGGTTGATTATCTCATGGGATTTCTATATATTAAGTCATCATGCATTTTCAGTTGCATATATTTTATAATCATAATTAGCATTTTCTCCTTCATCTTTTTCACTAATTAGTAATTGTTACACCTATCTGATCTAAAAATTTAGACTGATAATATAACACACATTTTTATTTACTTAATTATGTTTTCAACACGTATCCTCACATGTTGATCGATTCATTTATAACAGTTTTCTGACTGCTTTTATATCATGTTGAAGCTAATGTGTGATCATATTATAAAAAAACTTATACTAAAATATTTTCTTAATTATACTTTTGATTGTGTCTAGATATATAAATTGTTAGGTTGTTGTGGGTCTTTTTTGTGTTGTTTCTAGGGCTTTTTCAGGATGATAATGCAATGTACATTTACTGGTGGATTTGGAATTTTTATTCATTCATCTATGATGGGACAAGAAAATGAGATTCTATAAGTTTTTTTGATGGAGAGAAGGGACACAGGTCAGTCTTTTCAACCCCTGGCCTGTCAACTCCTATAGCTACCCTGAACCCTCTCTTCTTTTTTCTCTTTTTAAGATAATAGTAGTTTGGTTATATATGATGCCTCTCTACCTTATTTATGAGGTACCGACAGAGGCGGAGTTAGGATTTCTGCTGAGGGGTTCAAAATTTGAAGAAAAACTCGTTGAAGGGGGTTCAACATCTACAATATATGCATAAAAATTATTTTAATAATATATTAATAGTATAATTTTTCGTCGAAGGGGGTTCGGAATACCCTCTATTACTAGGCTGGCTCCGCCTCTGTACTGGTACAGACTGCGTACAATCTATACTCCTCGGACCTTACTGTACGAAAATACATTGAGTTTGCTATTATTTGGTTATATGATATGTTTTCGAGTTTAATAAGTTATAGTATACATTATCAATACATAAAAAGATTTACATTATTCAGATTATATTTATCTATTGTACTAAGTAACTTATTTCACTTGCAAGACTATAAATTTCACATTTTAAGAAGGTTTACCTTTAAATGTCATTTGAATGACTAATATAAAAATAGTTTGTACTGATGGTATATGACTTAAACTCTTAATTATATATTTTCTCATGTCATGGACAATTTGCAACCAATAATTTTCGCAAAAAATATATTTATTGAGAACTACACTTTATACGTGACTTGAACTCTATATATTTTCTAATGTCATGGACAATTTGCAACCAGTAATTTTCCCAAAATACATATATATATTTATTGAGAACTACACTTTATTTAATCACACATTAATTAATTATGTTTCTTTTAGTTTCTTGTGATGGTAGGGCTACATATGTTTCTT
Organism: Capsicum annuum; assembly: GCF_002878395.1. Lineage (NCBI taxonomy): Eukaryota > Viridiplantae > Streptophyta > Magnoliopsida > Solanales > Solanaceae > Capsicum > Capsicum annuum. The sequence continues at coordinate 218,907,347 of NC_061120.1, read as the reverse complement.
ACCATATTTGGCTCTTTTTATTCTAATGAGAGGGGAATGAGCTGGAATACATGCTTTATCAATTTTTTAACAAGAAAATTTGCTAATGTATGGGAAATTTGATAGGCTATAATGTTATCTTCTTTATAAAGAATTGTAGTATTTTATGTGAAAGATATGATTTAGCTTTAGAAAATGTGGTGGTTGGTTGTCTTGCATGAATGCAAAAGTTAGTGTGACTATTTTTTTCTAATTAAAATTGATCTATCTAGACTTATCAATATATATATATATATATATCTTCTCTTTCTAGTCTCTTGCTCCCCTTTATTAGGCACAAAAAAAAAAGTTGGAATTCTAACCTTTGTAAAGTGATATCTCACTGATTGTAGCTTGGGCCATATAGAATTAAATGGAAAATGAAAAATGAAAAAATAACTTTTGAAGTAAACCCTAGCGATCGGTAAAATTATTTTCATGTAATCTATATATAGGTTACAAATTCGAATCGTGAAATCAGCCAGACGGCCTACGTACTATACCTCCTAGTAACGTGCGTGCGTTTCTTTCCTGAACCTTCATACCTTGCATGAACGTGGAATGATTTGTGCATCGGTTTGATTTCCACATGTTTCACCATCGTGTGTGAAATGAAAATTATGAAAAGCAGTGCAAAATATTGTTGTTATCACTATTTATTTGATTAGGGTTAAAGAGTGATAAGATGATTGATCTGAAGAATTATATTACTTTGACAGTGATGATATTCATTAGTATATTAATTTGTTATTAGTATTCTTGTTGTTTCTATTTATGTGACAATGTTTTACCGAATACAAAATTTAAAAATGATTTTTTTATCACATTTCTACAAGCATGTCATTTAGCTTGAATAAAAAGTTTAAAGTTAAATTAATTATCACATAAAATGTAGCCAATGAAAAAAAATGACATCCTTTTATATACTCTTCATAAGGAGCATTTGTAATAAATGTTTATTGAGACCAGAGGTTGCGGTGCAGAGGTTGCGGTGCAGTAGTAAATATTCCTTCATCTTTAATCAGAGCTCTTGGGGTCGAACCTTGGATATAGAATCGTTTCTGGTATGGAGTGCTTTAACCCCCCCACCCCCCACCCCTAATTCCTTCCTCATAGGGACTTTTCGGTCGAATTCAGATTAATTGGACCTCAATATTGGTACCAGACACCGGGTGAAAAACAAAATAAATGGTTGAACATAACAAAAGAAATCTTCATCTTTGTTTCTCTTCTTCTTCTACTAGTGCTATCACCATCTCTACACTTTTTGTCTAAAGTTAAAAGAATAAAATAGAAGAGAAAAAAAAAAAAGTGAAAGCTGCTTAGCCAGGAAGTGGGAGTCCATTCTTATATGGAAAAGAAATTGTGGGGTTGATGTTTCATGGATTTAGATTATATTTATGATATGATTACTAGTAGTTGTAGTAAATTAAAGTACTTCCCTTCTAATTTATGAACATAATTTAAAAGGAAAATGGTCTGATATATATTTAAACTTCAATGAATTTATTATAATACGTATGAACTTCGCGGGGGTCCTATGATCCCCTAGACATTTTTTTAGCGTTTTATGACTTTCCTGGACTATTTATTAGCATATTTTACTGATATTTATAGCGTCATAGGACCCCGCAAAGTTCAGACGTGTTACAACAAATTTCATCGAAGTTTGGGTATATTTTGAACGCTTTTCCCTAATTTAAATCAGATATTGATTTCTATTTGTGAACTTCTCGTCAATGAGACCTCAGGTCTCGTTGTTTTTATTTTCTAAGTCACGCCTTAACCTTGTTAAAAAGTGAAATTGGCTAGCTATCGGCATATTGTTTACGTCCACATAGGACATAATAAAAGAACAATAACAATAACATATGAAATGTAATTCAAGTGCAGTCTGAAGAGGATATTAGGATGTATGCAGACACTACCACTACTTTTATGGAATAAAGAAATTGTTTTCGATAGACTTTTTTTTATAAAACTAAGATGAATATAGTAAAGTTATTTTTGTTTAAACAGACCAATAAGAAAATTTATAAGTTTTTGAGATTTGTCCTTTGTGTTTTTTCTTTTCCTTTTTCTCTTTTAGGATGTGTCCTCATAAATCATGACATAACTAGTGGACGGACATGTCTGAAATGACCAGACAATTAAAAAAAAAAAAAAAAAGTTTCTCTATTATTCATAATTGGTTCTTTTCATCTTTTTTCCTTTAATCCATAATAAATAAAATTAATATTATGGTGTACTTACTTTTTAAATCTATTTTAAAAAATACTTTATTTGAATTGAAAATCAATCAAAAATTAATAGATTATCTACATTCGAAAACTAGGGTAAAGTATTTAACTATGCAATATATATTTTGACGTCAATACGATGATTGATATATAAAATATGTTGTCTTAGCAAAAGAAATACGTAAAGAAACAAAATGATTGCTTAGGTAAGAACATACACACTTAATTTTCTTTATTCCAAGGGGTGGAACAAGATATTATGAATTATCAAGAATAGTTTTTATATTTGTTGTGGATCCCTTATCGTTCTCGCTCTCTTGAATTCTCAAAAAAACTTGTATCGCTCCATCCCCACAAGACAGCCAATCAGAAATGTCACAAAATCCCCCCGAATAAATTATGAACTACTAGTATAGAGTATTTACACTCTGATGAAATGATTATAACTACTTTTATCAGTCAAACTGAGCAACAAAATATGAGAAAGTGAGATTTTTCATGAATGATCCAAAACTTAAAAAGGGGTAAATAGTTCTGTCAATGTAATAAGATTCCTTTCATAAAACTAATGATCCAACCATTCATTCCACAAGTGAAGTCCGGAGAAAGTAAAATATACGTAAATCTTACCCCAACCATTTGGATAGATAGGTTGTTTCCGATAGACCCTCAATACACATCCGTCAATGCATTAGCATAGAAAATGGTCTTGGCAGCTTTTCAACTTCCAAAACCAGAACTCCATACCTGTCTATTAGTACAAATTTTGGATCTTGAAGCACAGTCCACACCACAAGTGGAGCGTGGGGGCTGGTGCGTAAGCAGCCTTACCCCTGCCGAGTGAAGGTAGAGAGGAGGTTTCTTATAGACCCGTGGCTCAAGTAAGCATGTCAAAGTCAAGTGTGGAAAGGAAATACAGCAACGAATAAGTCACGATGAAAATAATGTAGAACAACACAATATCAACAATAAAATGATAAAACGGACAAATGTATAACGACTGTTTCAAATTAACAATTCTTCGATCAGTACTTGACACTGGCCTCAAGCATATACAGTGCATGATAAGCATTATTATAAAAATTCCTTCAACTTAACATTCTGAAACAACAATATACAGGACAAAAATTTCCTCACAAAATATCTGCTTTTAAACAGACGTAAAGATGATGAGGATCACTATCGTTAAAATGAATTTATAAGGAGATGTAAACCAACCAAGAATTCTGGAGAACCAGTTACTGAGCTTCAGAGGAAGGGAAGAGCTTCTCAAGCATGTTATTAGATAAGATGTGGTTCGGGTCTAGCTCATTTCGTGCTTGATTGTATGCATCCACGGGGAATTTCTTTTTTAGCCTTGCCTGCAGAGCTGCGAGCTCTTCCTTGTCCTTGGGAACCTGAAAGTAACATAGATTTAAATGGTAACACAATTCCCTCCATTTTGAGTACCAAATTGTCAACTGAGATTCTTCTTCAGGTTACTCTTGGGCAGATTAGAATGATAACGAAGTAAAGATCCCCTAGGATGAGCTTATGCTAGACGATACGAAGAATTGATTTGAGTTATTAACATGTAACCTCGCAAAAGGAATGCTCTATCAGTGCTTTTTCCTTTTTGTTACTAGGGAACTATGAATAGATATTTTAGAGGCATGCTTGTCGATGGCGCTTCTAACGGGCAGTTTGACAAATTGAATCAGCTCTAGATTATAAGAAAGTTAAAGAAACTAAAGGGTAAAGATCAAGTGCATGGAACATGTCCAAGAGGATAGTTCTATCTTCCCGGCAATTTCATAGTTCTTCAGAATTGCAAAATCACAATAAAAGGAGCTACGGAGAAACCTAATCTCTTTTATCTCGAAGAGAGTTTCCTCAATAGTAATAAAGTACCAATTTTAATGGATTTTGTAGCAAAATGGAGACACTGCTAATAGAGCTCTCCTCCCTCGGGGCTACTTGCTCCAATATTAAAGTAAAATAAAATAACAAAACGAGAAAGAGGAACTGATTGGTTAACAGTATCTGCATAACTGGCATAAACAGACAGAGTGAGAAATAAGTCATACCTCAATCTTTGCCCAATGTTCAAAAGCAGAATAACGATCCCACAATTGTGCTTGTGTCATATGCCTGTAGTGGAAGAACTCCTCGGTGATTTGCTTTCTCTGCCGAGCATCCATGGTTGGAAGATACATAATGATTCCAACCTAACAACATATAGGAAGGAATATAAGCAAATAAGTAATAAAGCTATGCATCAACATTATCAGGTCTAACAAATAACCACAGATTTGGGAGTCAGCATTTGATTAGCTCATCTAATTATCACCACCCATGGACTCAAAATCGGTTTTTTCTTTCTGAAGTAGATGCAGTTGGACCGTGTCATATAAACAACTATTTGCGTGCATTATGTGCTGAGTTCCTGTTGTGAAACCCCCAAAAAAGAATACACCAACGCAATGGCAGAGTAAATGACAGCCCAATCAAAAGTAAAGTAAAAGAAGACAATAGTGAGAATCCATCCAACTGCTAAACGAAAGGTCGGTCATGTTTTTTCGTTTTACCTAAAAGCAGATAGAGAAAAGATCCATCATGGTTTTATAATTCATTTATGATTTAGCAGTTTCTTGAATTTGTGCAACAAATATTTAGGGTGCATAATTAGGCTCCAAGATATAAGGAACGCATAGATTCACAAGCTAAAAAAAGTTTACCCATGAAAATATATCATCATCCGCGGAGCTATAAGCTGGACTCATTTGACTTTTGCTGCAAGCAGTCCATCTTTGTTCTATAGGTGCAGGGGCAGGTACACTTTCTTTCTCAATGAGTTGCATCAATTCCTCTATGTACTCCAGGTCTTTCATGCTAGGCTTTGACAGTGTTCCTGCAGGGAAACATGTCTCCGATACCCACTGGTGGCCACCACAGTCGAAGCCTAGAATTTCATCACTCCAGCCTACTCGGTATCCTTCTGATTTCCTCCAGTATTCTGCCTCAGCTTTGTTGACTTTAATTACATGTTCCTTGTTGAGAGGATCCATCACAAGTAGTTTATCTCTCAGCTCAGTGAATGATAATTCATCTACTTCGGGTTCATCTGGAGAACCAGAAGCAGCAACTTGACTTCTGTAACAAGTGGTAAGAAATTGATTTAACAAGTAACTAAACATATTAAAAAAATAGAAACTCATGATCTTCAGCATTTCTCCTAAAGTTTACAGACACCACCCCTTTTTATGTTGCAAAATCAGACTAGGCCGTTGAGTTTAAAATGTTTATTTACTTTGTCAATTATACAAGTATACTGAATTACTTGTAATGTTTTGCTTATCAAACACAATTCTCAACTAATATAGTGTCTTTTCCAGCACGAGTTGTATTCGTCTATTAATGATGAATAAGTACAATAAAAGAAAACAATTTACAGGCAGGGTTGAAATGCTAGTCGGATAAGCAATACCTTACAAGTGAAACTAAAAAGAAATATCTAAATAAATTCAAATTCTTGCAATTTATGAATATTTTTGAGAACATATCATCACTGCAAGTGTCTTAATTTTTAAAATTACCTTACTTAAATTGGTCCATCAAAGTATATTATTTCACCTATCCCCTTACAGGAAAAGGTCCAATGCAAAAAGGGACTACTTCTCGGTATACAAGAATAAATGAAACTGCACAAGGAAGTTCGTCCAACAACAGAACGTCGTGCAGAAATGCCAGGGAAAAGATGTTCTGAAATATGGTTTTACAGGCTAGTTCAATGCCACCATACCTGTACTTCTTCAGAGACTCCTGATAGAGATCTCGTACATGCTGCAAGGCTTCTTCTGTAGTATATATAGGTTTATGTTTTGGTGGACCTCGCAACTTAGATACAGGATTGCATGTCACAACCACAACTGCATCAGTATATGGAATGTGCAAGTATTTGACATGCTTGTTCTCAGATAGGAATTTCCTGGAGTAATGGCATGTTAGAGGCATTATTTCACAGGTGTAAGACACTAAGTGAATGTATGTGCTGTACAATGCTATGTATGTGAAACATGCATCATCAATAACAACAAACTACTATAATAACATATTTATATAGGTGCAACAAATCATTGGCATTGGCATTTAGAAGGTGCAAAAAAACTTCAAGCACACTCCAACGTAGGCTAAAAAGAAACTTCAAGTTGATAAAACCAAGAAGGCAAGATAAATTTCATTGGAGCAATCACTGGTCAGCTTCCATTCCAGTTCAGGAAACACTAGACGAGATTTAACTGAAATACCCCGATTTTCGCAATACTGCAGTTTGAACGGGTACATCGGTTATCGACAAGAACTAGCAAGTTGTTTAACAAGACATTTATAGAAATTGTTTTGTACTAGATTTGGTCTACTACAAGATGCACCAGTTTATCACTCTATAGTCTCATTATTCCTTCCAGCAACTACCTACCACTTAAATCCATCTCTCTTTCATTCACCTCTTCTCTTCTCAACCATTCTATTTCTTTCTCGTCACTCATCTTTATTTATCTTCCATCCTCTCTCAAACGTTCTATCCCACAAATATAGGAGATACTAATGAGATAGAGTAGCATTATTATGATTTTTTCTTATTTTTGTTGTTTCGAGGTCAGCTTGTGCGCATCTCATCTAATTTTATGGGGTACCTGCTACCTCCACCAACATGGTTCTGGGTAACTCAGTATATTGAGTCCGAGACTGATAGGAAGAAATTGCCTAGTATTTTTGCTTCAGCTTGGAACCTGAGATCTTATTGTTCTCAACCCACTTCACTAACATCCTTGGGTGCAACAAAAGTGCATATTATTGTGCATCTTCAGGGTGCTTATTCAATATAATTCACTTACTTCATCATCAAAACAAAAAATAAAGCTAACAGCTCCTACTCTAAGTGGACTGAGCAGCAAGAAAATCAAAAGATGTGTAAATTCAACTATCCTTGATTATAAAGGCTAAATCCATCTGTCCTACTATATGTGACAGTGTTGACAAGGCACAAAGTTTAAGAAATAAAAGCTTTTGAAATTTGTGGTCTAAAACAAGATAATGACATTTTTATCGCTATAAATCATCTCATAAGGGATCAAACACACTATGGAGGAGCTTTCTCAAAGGTCAATAGCCGATAGTTGATGTCATTACCACTTATTTATCTACTTGAAAGCTGATGGCATTGATCTCGAAAGAAAGGTCTTTCTTTATGGTTACGAAATCACTTAGATTGATAAGCAAGTCGAAGATACCATAAGTAAAATTGGCAGGTAAAGACAAGAGTCATCCAATGCACTCACCAGAGAGGGTAACATTTCCTACATAGTACAACAACAACAACATACCCAGTGTATTCCCACAAAGTGGGACAAACTAAAAGGGAGAGTGTGACACATAAAACGGGACAAAGGAAATACTTCTTTTCCTTTTTTATGACCAAGTCATCTTTCACAAGTATACACAAGCATATGTCTCTCACAATAATACCAAGAAAACCTAAATTCCTTCCATGAGATACCTTATGCTAGGTTTTGGGATACTTGTCAATTGCTAGCTTGGATATATAAATATTAACAGGTAACAAGCTCTTTATAAAGAAAATCCTCCAATAAGGTCCAATGTAACAACTATGAGAGCTTCCCAAAAGGTAAAAACAAATCACTAAAGAAAAAGCAAATATTTACTTGTGATTTTTCTTGATATCTTTCATGTTAGAGAGGAAAGTATGTTCTACAAGCTCCTGCCTCTCAACACACTGAAGAGTGACTTCTGCAACCACACCAAGTCCCCCAAGTCCACATCGAGCTAGATAAAAGAGTTCTGGATCTTTCTCTTTTGAAATTTCTATTGTACCCTTGGCGGGGGTAACCAGTTTCATGCTTATGACTTGCTCATCAATTGGAGGCAACCTGGCACCAGTGCCATGGGCACCAACCTAACAATTTGAATTCAAAGGAACAAAGGCTTTAGAATTTCCCCAATCAATCCTCAAAAAAAATCCATCTGACAAATCAATAGATCAACTAACTTGCAAGTTAGAATAATGTAGGAACTTCAAACAAGTAGCAAAAAAGCAGATGCTACCCCTTGAACACAAGATGGGATGAAACGGAACCAGCTTAAACATTTTTCTTTGACAAAACATGCAAAAGCAAGCTTTTTATTTACGTAGGCAGATGCACATCAAGAAAGTACTGCATAAGTTCTGGTTTAAAAAACAAAATACTGTATAAGTTGTACAGAGTACATGCATAAACTTCCCACCAAACTCAATATGTCACCAAATCTAGAGACAACTTTCTGGCCACCACAAAACAGTTAGTATACAACTAGAATGAGGACAGTCAGACTAAACCCAAAAAGAGAACTATCGCTCGAGAAAGTGGCCCCATTCTGCCAGCTAAGTTACAATCTATACACAGCGACAACTTCTCCCTCAGAAGCATTCATTGTTCTCCTAGCCAAAGTGTCGTCACTATGCAAATGTAGGATATCAGGCCTCTGAACAGTCTTTGGACTCTACTTGAATTGTAAACCTAGAGAAGGCATAATTATACAAGTATAGACCATAACTACAAATTCAGCACTACCACAAATTATGCAAAGCATAATAAACATATACCCCAGTCTCAAAAGTTCACTCCCTCAGTCAATTATCCTAATTTAATCGGAGATGAGAATTAAGACAAATGTAGCAACTTGAAATAATTTAAATGAAGAGTAAATTGAACACCAAGGATGCACTCACTAGGACATCTTCAGTATGAACTAAAAAAATAGTTCACAAGTATAAAAGAGGCAAAATGACTGGTAACAATGAATACAAATATAGAAACAACAAAAATAACCAGTCAACCACGCCTCAACACAAGCTAGTTGTGCTTGGTTATAAGAATTCTCACCATCCGTTTCGCTCCATTTGAACCCGTTTCATTCAAATATTCAATAATTCATGTTCCATAATAATACAAGTTTCTACTCCATTTCATTAAAAGAAAGAGTTTATACATTTTTTTACTGACATGCAAATTTCAAGCAAGATTAAAATGACTTCTAGTAACAATTGGACCTAATGTAAGCTTATCAACATGAACCTTAATCCCAACTAATCAACATCACATATAGGGAAGAACACATGGAATGGACACACTATGTATTTTAGTTAACCATCTAAGGTATCGATCACTGCCCTTTCGTCCATTACGTAAACTACTCCCTCTTCAATTTGTTTTCCTGGTTTGACTAGGCACGGTGTGTTTAAGAAAGTAAAAAAGAATTCTGAATCTTGTGGTCCTAAACTAAAAATATGTAGAATGTATCAAAATGTGCTTTAATTTTGTGCTCTTAAACATGTCACATGAAAAGTTAAACCTAAAGAGTTGCCCAAAAAAGGAAAGAGACATTCTCTAACCGCTTGTTTGGAAAGTTGAGAAATAGAGTTGCCAAAAGAGCAAAGACGCATACCTTAACACAAACAAATTAAAATGGACGGATTAATCCACATGAAATCGACACAATAAGCAGCATAAAACATTAGTATTGTGCATGTCACGTAGAAAGTTGAAACTAAAGAGCTGCCGAAATAGGAAAGACGCATTCTTTAACACAATAAATTGAAACAGAGGGATTAATCCACAAGAAATTGACATAATAAGTTGTATAAAACATTAATGTCGTGCATATCACATGAAAAGTTGAACCTACAGAGTTCTTAATAAAGGAAAGAAGCATTCTTTAAGACACACAAATTGAAACGGAGCTAGTAATCCACAAGAAATCGACATAACAAGCTGTACTAAACCTGAACAATGCCACCAATCTGCTGTTCTCTTATAGAAGCAAAATCCTGAGAGTAATCCCATACTCCTTAATCTCATCAACAAGTTGCTGAACCCGAATCCCGGCTTGTATAGTAACCCTCTTCTTCTCCTTATCAACACTCGAAACCTTACCCAATAAAGCCAAATTCACCATCCCAGCTCGGGTTGACAGGCCTTATCTCATGTTTCCTTACATGTTTTTCTTCCACTATTCCTTCGAGCTGTTCAATTGACCTGGGGTGTAAAAAAGTCCGGGTCCGTACCACGTGGGTCCCACTCCAGTTCAACTTGTCTCAGTATAACCTAACTTGTGCGGACTCTTCACTTTCGATGTCGCATCCGTGTCAGATTCCCCAACAATACACTAGTTTTGATGAATCCGACACGCACCCGTTGACATTATTGAAGAGTCTGAACAACATAGAGTATAACTAATCCTAACATTACTAATCCGAGCATTACTAATACATCCCATTTAGTACTATTCTTATACACTCTACCAAACGACCCCTTAATGTTATGGTCCTAAACATATCACGTGGAAAGTTGAAACTAAAGAGCTATACCTTCTTTAACACAAACAAATTAAAACGGAGGGAGTAATCCATGAAAAATCAACATAATAAGCAGTATAAAACATCCGGTAACAAATCGATCAATTACCTGAACAATGCCACCAATCTGTTGTTCCCTTATCGAAGCAAAATTCTGAAGAGTAATTCCATACTCCTTAATCTCATCAACAAGTTGCTGAACCCGAATCCCAGCTTGTACAGTAACCCTCTTCTTCTCCTTATCAACACTCAATACCTTATCCATTAAAGCCAAATTCACCATCCCAGCTCGGGTCAACCCGATTCCATTCGGGGATAAACCCGACCCGACTGGCCTTATCTTATGCTTCCTTTCATGTCCTTCTTTCACTATTCCTTCGAGCTGCTCAATTGACTCGGGTTGTAAGAAAGTCCGGGTCCGCACCTCGTGGGTCCCACTCCAGTTGGTAACGGTGTGGAGATCGTCGGGTAACGGAGCGTAACGGAACAATTGGGCTTTTTTGTCGCGAGCATTTTCGGGGAATGGGAAGGAATAGTAAGTGGCGGCGCCGGAGGCTACGAGGAGGAGAGTGTAGCCGATGTATTTACGGAGTTCAGCGTCGGCGGTAGGTGGGCCCGGAGTGGTGGAGAAGGGGCGGCGGTGGGCCCGGTGGTGGTGGTGGTGGTAGCGGAGGAAGGACTGGAGAGAGCGTTTGGAAATGAAGGAACGGAGCATTGGAAAACGGTGTCGTTCTGATGGAGTTTTGGGGAGGTTTTAGTGCAAGTGTTGATTGATGATGATGATGATGATGATGAATGTAAGTATTATTTCTTTGTGATTTTATGGTTTAGGAAAAATTTGGGACCATGCTCTTTCTTTCTTTTATTTGGTTCTACTTCTACACTCCGTGTTCAATATTTGTGATGGAGTTAAACTAAATTTGAATTTAGGCACGAAAAGTCTTACATTGGAGTGAAGAAGACGCGTGATGGAGTTTAACTAAATTTGAATTTAGGCGTGAAAAGTCTTACGTTGGAGTGAAGAAGACGACGTTGGAGTGAAAAAGACAGGTGATGGAGTTCAACTAAATTCGAATTTAAGCATGCGATGCAGTTCAACTAAATTTAAATTTAGGCATGAGAAGTCTCACGTTGGAGTGAAAAAGACAACTCTATTGACAATTACATATTTTTTTTATAAAGAATCCTTCGAATATTTTTGTCTTACATTAATTTAGATATCTCATTGGAATATGAACAAAGAAGAGAAGATAGGCTCATTACATTCATAAAAAAAACTATAAGAATTCAACTTATAATTGAGTGTGAGAGTCAAATGAATCGAAAGATTGTTTAGTTCAAAAAGGAATTATAGAATTTTGGTTGCTCCACCTTTGATCGGAGGTCAAGAATTTGACTCTGGGTATGGAGAAAACTCTGTTGGGAGCGCTACCCTCGAATGTGGCCCTATCCAGCTCGAATCCAGATTAGTCGGGCTTCAATGCAGGTACCGGACATCGGATGAAAACCAAAAAAAAAATCACATTATATTAACTATACTAGTAATGTACCCACACGATGTGCAAACAACAAGAAATTAATCATTAAAAATATATGTGTTGATAAAATAAGAACAAAAACATTTAATGATTAAATAAAGATAAAAAGAACTTCAAGTTGCATTAACGAAAGCCTCGCGATATTCAACATATCAGCATATCGAAATTAAACCTGAAGGCACAAGGTAAGACACAATAAATGAACCTGCAGGCATAAAGGTTCCTTAATACCACGCAAGTTTCCATCAAGAAACTCACGAAAAACTTAATACTCCTAATTTGAATAGTTAATCCTTATTATCGCAACAATAATTTGAGTAGTTAATCCTTGTTTTTCTTTAGGCTTTTCCCTTGTTTTTCATCTGCTATGCAAGATAGGCTTGATTTTACAAAACAAATGCAATGTAACGTGCATGCATGTTGATGTAGTTAAGCATTTATCTAGGATTAGACAAAAAATGCTCTATAAACTACGTTGCAGCTTGCGATTTTATAGCAGGTGATGGTCATAGATTAATAGTGATGCTTATAGGACATAGCCTGTCTTTCATATCTAGGATAACAGGCCGTTTTTCACATCTACCAATTCTATTTGTTGTAGTGAAGATGTAAAAAAAGAAATATGAAGTACTAATATTTATTGAATTCTACCACATCTTCTGCCAGACTTTTTTGATGAAAATGTAAATATAATGAAAACCTATGCACACAAACTCTATAATTTAGCAAGTGAACTTGAAGTGATTCATAGATAAATAATTTCAAAGCAAGGTAAATATTTACAACTCTGCCATATGCAGATGCAAATTAAGGTGCCAATAGATATATGAATGTAGATATTTGAATGTGATACACCAAAAACACATGAACCAATGGGATAAACATCTGATAACTTAATCACAAAGAATTTTGTCAACCAAAACATTTAGCCATTAACCGGAATTGGCACCTTGAACAAAACCTTTGGTCATAGCTCCAGACGACAGAACTAACGACTTGAACAAAATATTTGGTCCGGATTTTAGATGACAACCAGGAAAGAAGTGAATGGCCACCTCTAATGCGATTATCAGAAGGTATGAAACTCGTAAAATGGTAATTTTTAAACCCGAACAATGGTAAAGAAGCACAAAAAACCTCGAACCAAAGCTTCAAGTGGAATTTCCCCACCTGCTTACCCAAGGAATTTGGAAAATTTTGACTCTCGGGATTGTAGATTCAGTGAAATTCTCAATCACTCAAAACCCAAAACTATGAGTTTGATTAAGAAAAGCAAAAGAGGGTGAAGGGGTAAAAACATGGTATGAGACAATTTTTAACTTTCCATGCTATGAATCAAATTCCATTGGGATTTTTTAGCTATGGTATGGTATGGTATGATAATCCTCTTCTCGGAACTATTTTTAACAAACTATCCAGAAACACTAATGCGCAAGTCAAATGCCCATCTTACGTGAAATGGACAATGTATTTGCTCTGAAGCTTAATCGGGTTACACACACACACACATATATATATATATATTAGAATAATGATCACTGGGCTTCATATACACAATGTTCCAAAGGCCCATAAAAAAGTTCACAACATCATGTCAGCTAATTAGATTGCAGATGAATAGCAAGATGATAAGATGAGAAAGAAAGGATGTGAGGAGCTAAGCATAATTTTTACTAACAAT
>NC_061120.1:218868634-218893378 GCF_002878395.1 Capsicum annuum | reverse complement strand
TGGGCACATGAAAGTCGCATATGGTGAAGCTTATGGCATCAGTAGCAAAAATATGGCAGAAGCACGTTCCCTAGAAACTGGTCTTCGATGGTGTATCAACAATGGCATCAAGAATCTAGAAGTTGAAATTGATTCCAAACTTCTGGTAGACTGGATACTTAACAATATTGATACACCATGGAGCCTATTGAACAAGCATAAAAGAGATGTTTCAACAGTTGGACAATTGGAGTGTTCAACATTGCTTTAGGGAAGGGAATAAGGTCGCCGACTGTCTTGCCAGTTGGATCTCACATCACCAACTGCTACCAAGGGAAGCTAGAGGAGAAGTGAATATGAACAGGATGGGTGTACCATCAATTAGAATGAACACCAGGAAAAATTCCTTCTCCATAGACACAGACTTGGATACATTCTACTCTTTTGATGTTCCTTCAAGTAATTCTGGAGCTGATTTGAAATCCTACTTTCTCATAGAGTGGTGATGTCCCATTCTGAGTAGGTTCCTCTCCTTTTGTACAGTTGATTTAATTAATAAATAAAAATTTAATCAAAAAAAAAAGGGCAGTCCGGTGCACTAAGCTCCCGCTATGCGCAAGATCCGAGGAAGAATCTGACCACAAGGATCTAATGTACGCAGCCTCATCTTACATTTCTGCAAGGGACCGTTTCCAAGGCTTGAACCCGCGACTTTCTGGTCACATGACAACAACTTTACTTGTTATTCTCCAAGGCTCCCCTTCAGCTCCAACATTATACTTCTTCCCAACAAAGCTATACGCATAGATCGACTCCACATAGCATAGTTTTGGGAACCTGTTAATCGCGGAGATCCCACTAATTGTTAGGATCAATTTGCTTCTACACTCAATATAGATCTGTGGAGAGGATGAAAGAAAAGAGAGATTTCTTGAGGAGAGAGAAATCCGTTTACGTGGTAACATCCCGTGGGTAAACTCCACAACGGACGGGCTATTTATCTTAATGATTCGGAGTTTGTACAATTACACAGAGAAAATGAAAATAAAAGGTACAGTGCCTAAAATTGGGGTTGGGGCTCCGCCCGAACCCCGCCTTCGGGTGGGGGCTCCCGCCCCCCACACCCCGAAGCAACCTCACCGCGGAGGTTGAACCGCGTGAATATTAATATATAATCAGTACGTTACATATTAATGAGGCTCCACGCCTAACACTAATTACATCAAATGCATGCAAGTAGAGGGGATGGTTGTGATATATATAGGCAAGCTTGAGTTATGTCCTTAAGGTTTCAAACACTCATCAACAATAAGGTAAAAAACAGATAATCAACCAACTAAGATTTCCTTTTGGCAGAGTTTATAAATTTAACTACGTGCATCCAGAAACTACTGATGTTCAAATTTTGTATAATTTACCACTCTTAATGTTTTCTAATATTAACACTCTAACATATTTCATATAAAACAGAAAAAGAGCAATGTGAGGCAGCTTGAAATTTTGTGGGTTTAAGTCTCAGCCCGTACGTCCAGCCCTATTGTCATCCCTACTGTAAAATTAAGGTAAATAGAATAAAGCATCTAGTACCCTACTCCGGAACTAAGATCAAATTTGCTATGACACACTTCAACTTCACGGGGTCCTATTATCCCCGAACTAAATTTTAGCATATTTTTGTCAACCTTTTAAGCTGACGCGTGACACCTTTACGTGGGCCCCATTTTTCATGTAATAAAGGTGTCACATCAGCACAAAAAGGTGATCAAAATACGCTAAAATTGAGTTCAGGGTAATAAGACCCTTGTAAAGTTGGAATGTATCGTAGCAACTTTGATCATAATTTGGAGGTAATGGATGCTTCTCTCTATTAAATAGATGGTTAGAAATCAGTTTTCTCCTTACCAAGATAAATGAAACATCTTTTTTACTAACTTCCAACACCAGAAAATATATGGGAAATTCTTTAACCTTTTCTCATTGAAAAAACAGTTCCCACATAACAAACATTTTATGGATTCCTTCATACTAAGCATGCAGAGAAGTAAAAATGTAGAAGAAAAACAGCAAACTTAAAATTTGTAAGTTAGGCAAACAATATAAAAGACAACCTAATAAGGTTTTTAACATTGTAGCATATTTGCACAAAGCTAAAGCATAAAACTAATATACTAAAGAAGGTAGCTGCATCCATCAACTTAAAGAGCCAACACCAGCTCAACGATTTGAACAAGATGCCTGCAATGCAAAAAGAAAAGTTTCAGAGATATATCGCCATATACATAAAGAATATGGACACACTTCAATAAATTCTAATTTCGTTTATATATAACCTATCATGAAGAAAGGCGGGAGAGAATTCTTTCAGACAGAACGAAGCAAAAATATGAAAATCCAACAACTACTCACCATTAGCTCGCCGTTGCAGATTTGACTCATCCTTGCATGGCATCATGCATTGTTCAACCTCCTACACTAATGTGGAAAAAACCATTAATTAGCAGAAATGAAGCAAACTAAATGATGCAACGAAGAAAGGCGAGAGATAACTTCAATCACAACTAGTTTCCTTTTTGTTGTTTCTAGACATTACCAAGGCTGTCGAAATTATCTTTAGAATAGGATCAACATCCTGTAATGAAAAGGATGTTCAACATCTCTTTCTGGGCTTAACTATTAAAAGAAAAAGAGTACAACTCACATTGCCTTCCCAGCGAAGGGACTGAAAAGAGGGTAATCAGTGCGAAATTGCTGAGTGTGCTTCACGGTGACATCTAAAGAGGTGTAGTTTTTGTTCACGGAGAGGGAGGCCATTGTAAAACAGCCGGCTTCACGCTGCTTGCGAGTAAGCGCCAAGAGATCTCGATTTGGCAGGGGAAGCAAAAGAGTAAGAACAGATAAGTACGAGCCATGATTGTGCCTGAGTGGGTATATTTGAGGATGAAGGGATTTAGATCGGAACCATTTATGTAGATCCAAATCATAACCGTAAAGCCTAAGATCATAGGTGAAGTAATATAATGTTCGATTGAGTAAGACTGGACGTGTACAAGCGACAGCAGTGTCTAATGATCGACCGGCGGACAGACAACGTTCGAGACCCAGTGGAACACGACCACGTCGATTCTGTAGAGCCACAAAGCTGAAGTTGTCTTTGGAGGGGTGTCCGTGTTCGACCACCACACTACCGGCAGAGGTATCCGCAATCAGCATAGAACCCTCTTCGAAGGAATAAAACACCTGCTCCTCAATAATATGCTGATGATAATGGTATTCCATTTTTTCAATGTCAGAAGAAGGGAGGTAAGAAAGTTTCTTCGTCAAGGTCGTAAATTTCACCAGATTTTTTCCAATTATCATCGGCCATGTGCTGTTCAGGGTTGAGGTCATAGCCAGAGACGATAGATATCTTTCTACCAGTGGCAACGAGGATGGGAGTGTGACGGGGAATGTTCAAGGTAGTTAATTTATCCCAAGAGGTAGGGTCGTCATGATGAATGTTATGCTTAGGCAGACACTTACAAACTTCGCCATCGATAGCTCCTCCAGCCCAGTAGATGTCGTCATCCATAACATCCCCAGTCTCCTCTGATTCCATACTCAGCAAACGATAGAAGGGCAACTGGTGAAATTGGTTGGTTTTCCTCCTTGTTTTTGGTCGTCCCATCATCAACAACCAATCGATACCACATATTGTATTCTTTGTTCTCACCATATAGATAAACCACACTCCTCTCCTCCTCATCCATGTTCTTTCTTTTTCTGTTGATGGCTTGGTGTTACTGATTAAAGTTATGTACGTATTAATAATTATGCAATATTAATAGCAGATGTATTAGTTATGCCGATATTATTAGGGTTAGGGTTTTGGTGGGTTAGGTCGTTGTTTGTTACTGATTAGAGTTATGCACGTATTAATAATGTAGATATTAATACGAGATGTATTAATTATGCAAGTATTATTAGGGTTAGGATTTTTGTGGGTTAGGTTGATGGTTGTTTGTTACTGATTAGAGTTATGCACGTATTACTAATATAGATATTAATACGATATGTGTTAGTTTTGCATGTATTATTAGGGATAGGGTTTTGGGGGGTTAGATCGATGGCCGTTTGGTTACTGATTAGAGTTAAGCACGTATTACTAATGGGGATATTACTACGAGATGTATTAGTTATGCGAGTGTTGTTAGGGCCAGGGTTCTTGTGGGTTAGGTCGTCAATGGTTGTTTGTTATTGATTAGAGTTATGCTAGTATTAATAATGTAGATATTAAGGGGAATGTATTAGTTATGCTGGTATTATTAGGGTCAGTATTAGGGTCAGGTTCTTGTGGGTTAGGTGTATGAGTAAATCGGGTTGATGATAAAGGGTATAGATGTCATTTAACCGAACCGTCTTCTTTTTTTTTTTCGTTCCTTTTATAACACGTCTTTCTATTCATGGTAGTATAAGGTACGTATTTAAGAATTTCTTCCATTTCACTTTCAAAGGGATTAATATTACATTTAATCTCTTAAGTTATTGGTAAATTTTTATTTATTCTTAATGATTTACTCCACCCATCTCATATTTGATTACCTAATTACTAAAACTATGTCTCGAAATGACTTATCTATTTATTAATGAAACGGAGAGAGTATGATTTTATTATTTTTGTCCATCTTTATTTGTCTTTTATTTAAAAATACACCTTCAAAAAAATATAGGTAACTTAATTTACTAGTGCATTATTTAAATATAATAAATTTAATGCTTTGTTAAGTATATTAGTCTTTAGACACCAAATTTATTTAATAGGAACAATAAAATGGATCAAAATAATAAATTAATTATTAAATATAATTCTAAATTTAACGTGTATTATTGAGCATTATTTATTAACATCGTGAGCAAGGTACAAATAAACAGAAGAAGTAAGACATATTTCTTTTAGTTCCTTTTTATATGTATAAAGTATGGAGAAGGCATACGACAAATTAAAGTCCCTAGGGAGGTTCTTTGGAGATGCTTAGAGGTGAGAGTAGTTTCGGCGATGTACATCATAGCTATTAAGGACATGTACGATGGAGGAAAGACTCGGGCGAGGACGGCGGGAGGAGACTCAGGGCATTTTTCGATCGAGACAGGTTTGCGTCGGGATTGACTCTTAGCCCGTTTCTTTTTGCGCTGGTGATGGACGTGTTGACACGAAGTATTCAAGGTGAGGTGCTGTAGTGTATGTTATTTGTGGATGATGTAGTCCTGATTGATGAGATGCGGGATAAGGGGGGTGAATGAGAAATTGGAGGTTTAGAGGCAAACCCTTGAATCTAAAGCGTTCAGGTTGAGCAGGTCCAAGACGGAGTATTTGGAATGCAAGTTTAGTGACTCGAGTCAGGAGGACGGTGTGATGGAGAGGTTGGATTCTCACGATGTTTGTAAGAAAGATAGTTTTAAGTATCTGGGTCTATGATTCAGGGAAATGACGAGATTGATAAGGATATCACTAAACATATTGGAGCAGGTTGGATGAAATGGAGGCTCACCTCGGGAGTGTTGTGTGATAAGAAGGTGCCCCTTAAGCTTAAAGGTAAATTCTACAGAGCGGCAGTCCGTCCGGCCATGCTGTATGGAGTGGAGTGTTGGCCAGTCAAAAACTCCCATATTCAAAGATTGAAGGTGGCGGAAATGAGAATGTTGCGTTGGATGTGTGGCCTTACTAGAGGTGATAAAGTTAGGAATGAAATTATCCGGGAGAAGGTGGGAGTGGCCTCGATGGAGGACAAGATGCGAGAAAGAAGGTTGAGATGGTTTGGGCATGTGATGAGGAGGGGCACAAATGCCCTAGTTAGGAAGTGTGAGAGGCTAGCTTTGGATGACTTCAGGAGGAGTAGAGGTAGGCCAAAGAAATATTGGAGGTAGGTGATTAGGCATGACATGAAACTGCTTTAGATTACTGAGGACATGACCTAGACAGGAAGGTGTGGAGGTTGTGGCTAGGTGTTAGGAGAGTTTGGGTGTGGTTAGGTGTTAGGAGAGTTTGGGTGTGGTGGGTGTATTAGGTCTGTGAGTGCATGTTACTATTACATGGGTATCCATTTTCTGTTTCCCTATTCCGTATTGTTCGTATTCCTCTTATTTCCTATTTCTCTGATACTTAGGGTTATTATTCCTTATCTCTTATCTCTGTTATGCTATACGTCCTGTTCCATGTCTCATTACGACCTTGAAATATTATTCTCTATCTTGAGCCGAGGGTCCATCGAAAATAGTCTCTTTACTTCCTCAGAAGTAGTGGTATGGAATGCATACGTTTTAACCTCCCCAGACCTCACTTTGTGGGAATATATTGGGTTTGTTGCTGTTGTATATTATCCTCAAATTTGAAGCAATAATACAGCAACTAACATAAAAGGTAACCAAATGGTGAAAGGATCAATAACTTTGAGAATTTGATTATTCACAAGTAAATTAATGAATCAAAAGTGCATATTTTAAATAATTAAAGATTAAATATGTTTAGTAAAATATCATAAGAATAAAAATCCGAATTACTAATAGCTTAGGAACAAAATGCTATTAATTAATTTATTAAATTACTAGTAGCTTTTTCCTATTGAATTAACCAATCAAGAGTGCTTTATAATTTAATAGAACAAGCAATAATTATTGATGTATTATAAAATATATTATATGTGAATGTCTAATTTTTTAGATATAAATCATTCACTATTTATCAACCTGTATGATATTAACTCTAATATCTTTATAACCTTTCCTTTTTGATCTTTCCTCGTTGCTTCACGGCTAATATCATTGTATACCTCTATATTACACTATAAATAAAAGTATAATGATTCATATGGTATATAATACTTGTAAACTTTGAAAACACTTGATGAAAATAAAGATACTATTTTCCACAAAAATCTTCATATCCAAACATAATTTTAATTTTATCTTTGACTTAAAACTTTAAATATTACTACTACTAATTTTTCACATACCAATCAATTTATATATAAATCATTGTTTTTTTTAGGTATGTGAGTTTGGCCTTTGTCCCCCACTCTCTAGAGCTGAACAATAAATAATTGAAAAAGATAGTTTGGCAGTGTCAGGTTCACCACAAGCATATTCTCTATCACTACCAGATTTTTGATGTAAATTTTTATAGCAGCAAAAAGAATTGGGGATTTCTTTTATGTAACCTTGTTGTCTTCATGGTGAGCACTTACTCAACCATTAGCTTCTGTCAAGTTTAATACTTCCCTTATATGGCAAATCTTGAAAAATATGTAATACCCTTTTCATTTTCTAGATTATTAGATAAATTATATTGGTTCTAGTTTGATGTTTAGAATTGAAAATTAGGAAACTTTCTTGAAATTCTGTTTGTAATTTCAAGAATCTTTTCTTTGATAACCTGTTTGGGTCCGCTTTCATGCACCTCGATTAAATATATGGGATACGTGTCACCTCTCACCAGTAACAGATATGGATATATGGTTTAAAACCCCAAATAATCTTGAGTTTTTGCAACCCTTTTATGGATTTTCTGTTAAAGGTAGCACCTTTAGCTCTGTAAAGACTCAGAAGTTTGGTTTTAGGAATTTTTGTGGAAATTGGGGAAGAGGGGTTTGTGTTAGACCCTTGTGGTATGGCTGTTCCCCGGACCCTGTGTATAGTGGGAGCTTTAGTACATCGGGTTTCCCTTTAGGGGTTTGTGTTAAAGGTGGCACCTTTAACTCTGAAAAGCCTCAGAAGTTTGGTTTTAGGGAAGTTGGTGGAAATTGGGGAAGAGGGGTTTGTGTTAAAGCTAGTAGTAGTACACTTTTGGACCTTGTACCTGAGACAAAGAAGGAAAATCTTGATTTTGAGCTTCCTATGTATGATCCTTCGAAAGGGGTCGTTGTAGATTTAGCTGTGGTTGGCGGTGGACCTGCAGGGCTTGCTGTTGCACAGCAGGTTTCGGAGGCTGGACTATCGGTTTGCTCAATTGATCCATCGCCGAAATTGATATGGCCTAATAACTATGGTGTTTGGGTGGATGAATTTGAGGCCATGGATTTGTTGGATTGCCTTGATGCCACTTGGTCGGGTGCTGTTGTTTATGTCGATGATGATAGAACTAAGAATCTTGATAGACCTTATGGAAGGGTTAATAGGAAACAGCTGAAGTCGAAAATGATGCAGAAATGCATACTAAATGGTGTTAAATTCCACCAAGCGAAGGTTATTAAGGCGATTCACGAGGAAGCTAAATCGATGCTGATTTGCAGTGATGGTGTGACTATTCAGGCAAAAGTGGTTCTTGATGCAACTGGCTTCTCTAGATGTCTTGTTCAGTATGATAAGCCATATAATCCTGGGTATCAAGTAGCTTATGGCATATTGGCGGAAGTGGAGGAACACCCCTTCGATACAAGTAAGATGCTTTTCATGGATTGGCGAGATTCCCATCTTAATAATAGTATAGAGCTGAAGGAGAGAAATAGAAAAGTTCCAACTTTTCTATATGCCATGCCATTTTCATCTAACAGAATATTCCTTGAAGAAACATCTCTTGTAGCTCGTCCTGGATTACGTATGGATGATATTCAGGAACGAATGGTGGCTCGTTTGAATCACTTGGGTATAAAAGTTAAGAGCATTGAAGAGGATGAGCGTTGTGTAATTCCGATGGGAGGCCCCCTTCCTGTAATACCTCAGAGAGTTGTTGGAATTGGTGGTACAGCTGGTATGGTTCATCCTTCAACGGGTTATATGGTAGCAAGGACCCTCGCTGCAGCTCCTGTCGTTGCTGATGCAATAATTCAGTACCTTGGTTCCGAGAAAAACCATCTAGGTGATGAGTTATCGACATCTGTTTGGAAAGATTTGTGGCCCATAGAAAGGAGACGTCAAAGAGAATTCTTTTGCTTTGGTATGGATATTCTTCTGAAGCTTGATTTATCCGCTACAAGAAGGTTTTTCGATGGCTTTTTTGATCTAGAACCCCGTTATTGGCATGGCTTCTTGTCATCTCGGCTGTTTCTTCCTGAACTCATGTTTTTCGGGCTGTCCCTTTTCTCTCATGCTTCAAATACTTCTCGAATAGAGATAATGACAAAGGGAACTCTTCCTCTGGTAACTATGATAAACAACTTGTTACGGGATGCTGAATGACTTATCAGGGATCTTGTTCAATTGTACATCACATATAATTGCCATAGTAACTATTGTGTTTGCCATTTTTCTTTTATCCTCTTTTCTTCCCCTTTCACCGAGCTCGTAGTGACTTAACCAAGGGAGACACTGCTAAAATGTCTGCTGATGAGAACACTGGTTTAGCTAGAGCAGCAAGGACCGTGATGTAAGAGTTCCCGCAGGCAGAATGTTTAGCGATCTCTAAAATTACCAGAGATATGGAATGAAGTGACGCGGAACTTTTTCTTTTCGTTGTGTCTCTGTATGAAGACAAGCCTGTATGTTCATGTTTATATACATAAGTGACTTGCAAGTTTGTGAAAGTTTAGTGTAATTGCAGTTCTAGCATGAGTTGAATGTACTGAAACATCCAAAGGATGGATAAAAATATATATATATATATATATATATATAACTTCTTTAAGATATCTAATTTCCCTTTCTTTATAAACGATGTTCAGTTCAGCTTGGATGCACCTCAATTCATTTTTGCAATGTTGCGTCATCAAATGCGTCTACTTTGAAGAACTTTTAGTTCGTAGCAAGACACCAAGAGTGTCATAGTCAAATACATTTGACGGATGCTCTTATTACACTCGTAGTCTCTGAAGGAAGAGAACCAACTATGTAGCATCTAGATCGAGAATTCAAGTATTGTATATGCCATTAGTCTGATCCTTTGTAGGAACTACCCGTAATAACGAACTTGCAAAATGAATCGGTTTATCATAAAGCGATTCGTCGATCCTGACCTTGCTTCACCTTATAAATTGTTATTTGAACAAGTATAAATTGTTATTTGAACAAGTAAAAGTTGTCTTGGGGCGAGTGGGGATAGCATTTCTCTTTTGTATGTCCATGGAGTTTTGAATAATCCAAACGTCTCAGAGATAGATAGAGAGGTAGGAATTTCTCGAACGAACAGCGATGGGCACGGGCGTTGTGCCGTGGGTCAGTTTCAAAGTGGGGAGCGAAGAAACACAAGAAGAATGATTCATTTCGATCGACAATTTTTTTCAGCCCATATTAGATAGGTGTATATAATAATACTTCAAAAAACAAATGGTACATATATAATATGGTGAAGATACACAAGCTCAAAATCTTCAGTGCTGAGCTGTGGCAAGTACAATTGGGAACCCCTCACACCCCCACACCTAAACATAACAATCCAAGAATCAAAAATGTTGAGTTATGTTGCTCAGACTCTTCAAAAATGCCATTGAATACGTGTCGAATACTTCAAAAGTAGTGCATTTTTTAAGGATCCGACAGGTGTGCAACCACATTTTTGGAGAGTCCGAACAACTTAGGTGTTGAGGGAAAATTATTGCCATGAAGTCACTTTCATCATAATTCTTGCCCCTTGTGCAATGAGCAGAAAACAACACATCACACATAAAAAATAGTAGTAGTAATGATGATAATAGTAGCAATGATACAACACCTCTAATCTTAGATCATATTGAATTGGACAACAATGACCTACACACTTGATGTAATATTCCAACTCATGAACTATGACAATTATCAAGAATTGACCTAACATTTTGTATGTTTTCCACAAAATATATTTTTCTATATTTCCAGCAAAAAGTAAGTTCCATTTCCATCTTATCTACACTGCCTCTTACCAAAATGTGGTGCAGATACTAATTTCTTCAACAAAGTTTTCAACCTTTTGGCACCCGTTCCGGGCCTTAAAACGCCATATTTCTCACCCTGTAGATTCAAACAACCTCGTTCATCGTCATTGGAGCACCATCCTCCGGCTGAGAAGTACTGGCCGTTTCGTCTTCTGAGAAGATCGCGGTCAATTTTGTTAAGGACAGGGTTGTTGTTCTTGAACTTCCGGGCGAATGGCCTGTTGCTTAAGACCATTCTTCTGTAATCCTTCGGACCTAGGGATCTCGGGTGTTGTTTCGGGGGGATGTCCCATGTAATGTAGTGAAGATCATGGTTCACTGTGGTGTTCTTGTATTCATCGGAGTTGCATATGACTGTTTGGAAATAACCCTCCGGAGATGACACGAAATTTGCATAGTAGAGAAGTAGAGTTCTTGGAAGGTTTTCCCAGCCTATTATGCAGTATTCAGCAAAGGATCTCGACAATATTGTCCAAGCTGAACCTGTAAACAGATATCATGTTAGTAGTTCTTAACAAATTTTGACAACATAGCAGCATAATCCCACAAGTAGGGGTCTCGGGAGAGTAGTGTGTTCTCCTACCTTGAGAAAAAGGTCAAGAAATTGTTTCTGATAGACCCTCGGCTCAAGTAGAACAAATCAAAACTCAAGTATGTAAAGCAAATAGAGTAATAGAGACGTCATACTGAAAACAATGGAGAAGAGAACCATAGCAACAAATAGTTGTTAACAAACTTACGTGATGAAACTAGACACAATAACGTCGAAAAATAGAGAATCACACATGTCCGTGCCCAATTCATCAAGAAACTGACAGGAAATGTCAGGTGTGGTTTAGAGCTTAAATTATATATAACGAAAGCGTGAAAGAACTTTTACACTATCAAATCACCAGTGAGATAACAAGAAGTTTAGATCATTAGAATGCGTGATCGGCAGGGGCGGACCTAGGTTCAAAAATGTGGTGCTCCGGCACTGTTAAGCCCGACACAAAATAGATACAAGTATATAAGAAATGTACAATAATTGGTATAAAATAGGGAAAAAAAAACACCCATGAAACCAAGAAGATAGCTGGGCGCTTTGATTTCGAGGTGGAACCTTAAAGCTTTGGGTGTTAATATGTGCGTTTGAACCTCCCAAGCACCCACGACCCTTAAATCCTAAATCCTGGGTCCGACACTAGTGATAGGTAATCTTGAAAATAAGATAAGTTATTGATATAACAAGTTAAAATTCACCAAGATTGTAAAAACTCTCTGTATCGTCATTATATATAAATTAAACACTTTATACTTGTCATATCCAGTCACGCGGATCTCATTATACACATCTATATATAGAAGTAGAGATGAAAAATGAGATAAAGATCATAGTAAAATAAATTGGAATTTCTCAAATCTTGAATATGTACACAATTTTGAGTCTTATATATACATAAATTATATCAAGATAGGGGTAACGTCTGCTTACGCACCACCCTCTGCATACCCCACTTGTGGGATTACGCTCGATACGTTGTTGCTGTACAATTACACACACAAATACAAAAGACAACACAATCAAGGTGCCATCAAATCAATGTAGAAATTCCTACTTGAACAAAATGTCTCTTAAACCAAGTACAAAGCGTGTGGCTAATGACATTAACATTTGCATTTTCTTGATAATGTAGCTCAAACCTAAGTTGCTCGACCTCTTCAAAAATATCTACGGGTGTGTGTCGGATCCTCCAAAAACAGTGTATTTTTGAAGGATCCAACATGGGTGCGGCAATATTTTTGGAGAGTCCGAACAACTCTGGCTCAAACTATTTTTCATAATCTTTTAATGCATTTATTGTTACGTGTTGCTCAGCTTTTGCCTAATGGTACTCATTTGTCTCTCCGGTACTTAAAAAAAATAGAGGTGTGTATCGGATCCTTCAAAAGCTTTGCATTTTAAGAGGATCTGATATGAGGTGTGTGCGTGACAATAATTTTTGAAGGTCCGAGCAACATAACTTATTTTATGATTATCTTGGGTGTCACAATTCAAGATTGGAGGAAGCCGATTCGTGTAAATGCCACAATATTTTTAGAGGGACCCAAAATGTATGTAAATTTTAACGATTCGACACGAGGGTGCAACAATATTTTTGAAGTATACAAGCAAACCTAACATATTTTTCTAGGTGATATTAGTTAAATGAAACCTTACCAAGCAAGCAATAAAAGTACCAACATGGGCTGTGGTGCAGTGGATAGCGCTGCTCCACCCTTAACCAGAGGTCGAGGGTTCAACCCTGGACATAGAGAAAACTCTGTTGGGAGCGCTATCCTCGAAGGAGGCCATACCCGAAATCCAAATTAGTTGGACTCCAATACGAGTACCACACAACAGATTGGGAAACCCAAAAAAAAACAAAAAGCAAGCAATAAAAGTAAAAGTTCTTTAGTCACTTTTTTTTTGTGGTCTTTTGCTATCTTGAGGAGTCACATCTCACATGTAAGGTCTTTCATTTTTTGTACTTTATATTATAAAGTAATCTCTTAGAATTTTTGGAGCCACAAATAATGAATAAAAAATATTAAATGAAGATAAGGTAATAAAATAATAACCTGTATATAACTTGAAAGCAGTTGGAAGACTTCTTTGCTTGATAACCCACCAAATCTCTGATTTGTTTAGTGTGTAAAGACCTGGATCTATTATAATTGGCTTTCCTCTCTTATTCCTAAAATAAATTAAGAATTTTTTTTCATTGATAAGTACCATGGAATATCATAAATAAACAATTTAAAATGATTTAACGAACAAAAATCCACTAAAATAGAGTTGAGGGGTAATAGAACTCCCGTAAAGTTGACATGTGTCGTAGCAAATTTGGCCATAGTTTTCGAGTACTAGATGCTTTATCTCTTTAAAATTTGTAATTTTCATTTGACAAAAAAGGACTTACAATTTCCAACCCATATGGCTAGTGTGTTGAACAAAGTTTAGATTCCTTGGTAAATCAGAGAAGGCATGGATCAGATCTGAAACCAATAAAAAAAAAGAGAGTTAAAATATTTTGGAAAAAAATAATTTTTGAAGGAATTCATAGATTTTGTATAAAATAAAACAAACTAAAGTAAAGTATTTTTCTTCACCAAATTTTGAGAAAATTAAATGTGAAGGAATCAAGGAAATTCCTTTTTTTCTTCTGAAAAAAAAAACTCAAAGAATCAAGAATTATCATTACATAAACAATTCTTACCTTTTAATTAAAAAAAAAAGTAAAGGATTAATCACTTTAATTTATCTCTCAAAAACCAAATGAAGAATGATAAAACAATATTTTCTTCACAAAAAAAAAAAACAGAAAATTTGAAGATATATAAATACAATCCTTTTTTACCACTTAAACCCCTCAAAAGAAAAATAACAATATTAACAATGTACGAGAAAAAAAAATCATAAAAAATCTTAGTTGATTGGCTCAAGTGAAGTTTAGAGTCTATAACTTACCATTTTCACTTAAAAAATACTTTAAAAAATTGCAATTTTTTTTAAAAAAAAATAACATTGATTGGCTAAGTGAACTTTAGATTTTATAAATTACCATTTTCACTAAAAAAAATTATAATTTCTTGTCAAAAAAAAAAAAAGAGGCACTCACCATACCATCTTGAGTAACTAAAGGATAATCAGTGGCACTAAGATTAATAAACCAATCCCATTTAGCAATCTTCAAAAGCATAGACATTGCATGTAATGTATTAGCAAGCATAGTTGGTCCTCTATATGTAACTAAATTTGGTTTTCCAACAACCCAAACATTATTAATTTCTCCAAAAACATTATTCCCACTCACAAATCTTGAAATCTCTTGATGTTCATTTTGTGGTGCATTTAAATCCAAGTGGATTAAGTAATAATTAGCAGGATGGTATAGTGAGAAAAGAAGTCTTTTTAGCTTTGGTACATCTCCTTTTGAAGCTGAGATTAAGTAAGCAAATTTTATAGGGTAAGTGTTGGTGGTGTTTGAGATTATGAATGTTTTTTTTGGCTTGAAAATGGTGATGGGTGAGTGGGAAAATTGGGTGGGGATGTAGATGAGGATGAGGAGAAGTGAGGTTAGTATAATCAAAGAGAACATGAAAATCTTGATGCCCATTTTCAAGATTTGAGGTGAAAGACGAAGAAAGTTTGGAAGTTTGTGAAGTGAACAAGCTTAAGTTTGTTGTTGTGGTAGATATGGAGGACACAAAGTAATGGGTGCCTCTAATATTGGGTAATTTGGGTTGGGGGGATGGGGATGGGGTAATTAATAGCTGTTGGTGACAGGGGCAAAGATAAAGTTTGAAGTTTTTTTTTTTTGAGAACTCAAGGAAACTCGAAGCCACTACGACCTCTGCCACAACTTCGATTGTTATTTTGTGTGTATTAAATAAACTCCTTATTGTATAATCGCTCGTAGAATCGGTGGATTTGAAGTGGGGTGGGGATAAGGTAGGCTTTTAAAGTTAGGTTGGTAGAATAATTTCAATTTACATGAGTTGTTTGATTCAATATAAAATTTTAAAAAATTAAAAATATTTTTGAAATTTGAGAATAGTATGTTTGGTTTGATTAATGATTCAAAACGTATGTGTGTTAAGAAATTATTAAACATATTTAAAAGAGAAAAGACATCTTTTTCTTCTGAACTTATCGTCACAACTTACTTTAGCACTTAAACTTAATTTCCGTCTATTTACCCCTTAACAACTTTCAAATGAATTAAATCCCCCCTATAACTGACGTGAAAAAAAAAAAAAAAAAAAAAAAGAGCGAGTGAATTTTTATTTTTAAAAAAAAGACTACTTTATTGCTATTATTATTATTATTATTATTATTATTATTATTATTATTATTATTATACATACATACATACATACATATCTATATACATATATATATATATATATATTAAAAGAAAAATGTCTTCATCTTCTTCATCACTCCCCTTTCCCACCCCACGCCCACCCTCACCCCACCCCCAACACTTCATTTCTTCATCTTTTTCATACTCCCACCCCGGTTCTTCGTAATTCCCTTCATATCAAGTCCTAATTAATTCAAAATTTTATTTTTTGACAATCAAAAAGGGTTCAAGTTTGATGAACAAATTTGATTCTTGGCCAAGAATTTCATGTCATGCGAATATCATTTATGTAATTTTTGAATTTCAAACGGTTTATTTCATTTCTGTAGACATTTTTGAGTAAGAAATTGAAAAATTAGAAGTTTTGGAATTTTGAGATTTGGTTAATGTGAAAGAATTTAGATTTGAGATTTTGTGTATTGATGTTTTTTTGTCATCATGTACTTGTATTTAGTTGATTGATGGATTTGCTCAAACTAATTCAAGTTAATTTTGTATTTGATGAAAAAAAAAAAATCATTAAAAAAGCTTGTGATAATAATGAAGGAAATCGAAAAAGTGGTGTTTTTATGTGAAGAAAAAGGAGGATGAGGAGGAAGGGGAGGGGACAGGGACGGGGGCTGCTGTCTAATGAAGAAGTAGAAGGAATTGGGGTGGGGGTAGGGTGGGGGTTATGAAAGAACGAAGGGGGTGGAGGTTGTGAAGAAGAGGAAGGAAGGGGGGTGGGGTCTATTTTATTTATATAAAATATATTTTTTTTATAAAAAATATACTCTTTTAAATATATATATATATATATATATATACATAAATAGTATATATAAAATATATAAAAAGTTAGTGTGTGGGATTATTGAAAAAAAAAAAAAACTTATGTGGTAAATGATATGGCACTGATTTGGCAATAACGTGGCGCGTGAGTAGCGCACTCTCCATCGTGAGAGTGGTATTCAATTTTGAGGGTAAAAATAATTCACTTTAAAGATGTTAAGGAGGTAAATAAACGAAAATTAAGTTTAAGTGCTAAAGTGAGTTGTGGCGACAAGTTTGGGGGGGGGGGGAGATGTCTTTTCTCTATTTAAAAATTAAGTTTATAATTTAATTATTAAAACTTAAGATTGGTATGATAATTCAGAATTCATAAACTTTAACTTTTTAGGAGAAAATGTTCTGTTTCCACCCTAAACTATACGCGAAATTTCTAAGACACATTCGAACTTTATGAGGGTTGTATTACCCCTAAACTAATTAAAATCGTATTTTTGGCAACCTTAGTATACGTGACATATATGTGTGCCGACGTGGACCTTCAGTGTGTTGATTCACTGATGCGTCACGTAGGCACTAAGATTATCAAAAATATAATTTTAATTAGTTCAGGAATAGTAGGTTCCTACTAAAGTTTGAATGTGTCTCAATAATTTCGTGTATAATTGAAGGTGAATACAAAGCATTTTCACAATTTCAATGGAGAATAATAGCAAAAGGGAAAGGAAGAGTGTAGATGAGATATTTGGTTGGTTTGTTCCTTTCTTAGAAGTGAAGTGTGGAGAAAATGAAGTGAAGAGAACTCCACTTGTCACTTTTTTCTTCAATGGGTTTTGGTATTAAGTCACTTTTGTTAATGATTCTTTAAGGATTAATTGACCAAATTTCCCACCTAATATTGTTTTAAAATCAATCACTTTCTCCTACTTCTACTTCATCCTCTATTTTTTTTTTTCTTGTTAAGTTATTGGATTGCAAATTTTATGGATATTTTTTATTTTTTTTACTTCTCAAAATGTATTCATTGTTTCTGAAAAATCTTGATAAAATATAATTAGGTAATTTAAGAAAAATACATGTGACTTTCAAGAGTTTAGTCAAACATCCTTTAAATAGACGTTCGTTTGAATGTGTGATTTCATTTTATGATCTGAAATCATAAGATGAAATCTATTAATTATAGCTTCCAAGTTTCCCCATTGTCTACCTTGTTCCGTTGCTATTCACGAGCCTACTTTTTTTAAAAAAAAATTAATAACAGTAAAAGCTTTATTTATTTAATATTTTGTATCATTATTGATTTTATTCGTGAAATTTCACTACATTTATTAATATTGTTGTTGTTGAATGCATCATTAGAGAATATTACTGCTAACAAAAGTCTTGTTAGGCATAATAACAAAATAAGTTTCAATTTTGTTTGCTTCAAGTATTGTCAAAACAAATAGTGATGGATAGATGTAGGGAGAGTCTTCCAACTCAAATACGAAATTAATATTGAATCAACAATTATTGCGAGGGATAAAGCAAATTCAATAGGAATTCTTTTTCTCATCAATAACCAAGATCGTTCTCTAAGGTCTCTAGGCAATCACTTATTAAAAAAGAAAGTTATGACACCTATAAGGTGAGTCTAAAAGCAATACTCTTACGCATTTAGTAATATCTCTCGAGAAAATTTGGTTATTAAACCTTTTTAAGTTTGTATTTAGCAAAATATTTAACCCTCTTCAAGTTTGTAATTAGCAAAATGACCTATTTTTATTTTCTCATTTATCGGACAGAAAATAGATCTGTCGAACAGATAATAGATCTGTCGAAAAAATGAGTCATCTCACTAAATAAAAAAACTTATGGTCCATTTAATTAAATAATAAACTTAAAATGTCTATTTAACACAGAATCGTCCACCATTAGCTAGACATAGAGATTGAGAAATAATAAATAATATTATATCACTTAATAAATTTAATGTTTTACGAAATACATTGAGTGATTAATAATATTTAATACTCCCTTCGTCCCAAATTAAGATGACATATTGATTAAGAAAAATAATTAATAACATGCCTAGTTTACCATTGTACCCCTATTAAATAATGTTTACATTTTAATTTGAAGAAAAAGTAATTAATGTAAAGGGTAAAACATAGAAAAAAAATTGTCTCTTAATTAAGGAAAAAAGACAAGTAAAATAAAAAATTAAATTAGGAAATTTGAGACGGAGAGAGTAATAAAGGTAAAATAAATAGAAAAGGATAAATTATCCATTGATTTTTCAAACTGAACACGTATTGCTGAAAATCTATTTTTAGTCTAGTTGACAAGTATTGTTGGGCGAAGAAAGTAATATTAATGTAGGTGTCATTGATTGACATAGAGTAATAAGTGAATGGCTTCGGTAGAGTTGATGTATACTTCCAAAAGTAACCAGAAGCTGAAAAAATGTATTCATTTTTATTGAGATTCAGACGTTTAAATTTGAATAACAATTAAATCTAAATAATAACTAGTTAAGATATTCCCTCTGTACCTTAATCATTCTCTTATAATAATACCTCCAATGTACTATTATAAGCTCATCAAATATATTTTTTGTTTTCTTTGATAGTGAGTCATCATGACTCATGATTCCACTTCTTAAAATGATGCATGACAAATCCCACTAATGGGTGGGAAAGTTTAAAAAATTAAACTTTCTTAAATTTTAGAATTAATTGTATTTTTCATCACTAGTGACGGAGTCAGAATTTTAATTGAGCAGCTTTAAAAGTAAATATATGAATCAGTCGAAAAGGTTCAACCTCTACTATATATGAATAAATAATATATATAATCGTGTAAAAATAGTATAATTTTTCATCGAAGGGTTCGAATGAACCGCTGAAACACGTGTAGTTTCGGCCCTGTTCATCACTTGATTGAAATTACATATATATTTTAATAAACTTGATTAAATGTTGAAAACTTATTGAGAACACAAATGTATTTTTTTTTTTTTTTTGTCTTAATTTATGTGAATTAGCTCAAAATATAATGATTTTAATATTTAATTTTGACTATAATTTTCATATACAAATACTTTAAATATACATTTGAAAATTACACATAAAAAAATAAATTAAATATACCTAGTAATTCAAAATTTTAAATTATTATTATTATTTTTTTAAAAAAAACAAATAATAAATATTTTTATTATTTAAAACTCTAACAATTATGGTAGCTCCTTTACTACCCTGAGACTCATTTTCAATTCACCTGAGAAACTCAGTTGATATCCAAAACCCCAAACCCTAGCCGCCGTCATCGCCGCCGCCATGTTCGACGACGGATTTTCAGCTGAGAAGCTCTTCAACCAAGGCTACTCCTACACATACGATGACGTCATCTTCCTCCCTGGCTTCATCGACTTCCCTACCGACGCCGTCAACCTTTCAACCAAGCTCAGCCGGAATATCGACCTTTCGATACCTTGTGTTGCTTCACCTATGGACACCGTAACGGAAACTTCAATGGCTGTTGCTATGGCAGCTCTAGGTGGTATAGGTATTGTTCATTATAACAATACCATTGATCAACAAGTTGATGTTGTTCGTTTTGCTAAGGCGCATCAATTTCCTTTTGTATCTGAATTGATTTTTGTTAGTCCTTCAGAATCCATTCACTGTGGTGATGAATTTGGCAAATCTCAAACTATTTTTGTTACCGAAACTGGGAGGAACGATTCTTCGCTATTGGGAATCGTGACCAAGTCTGATTGGGAGAGGTTGAGTGATAGTGAGAAGGAAGGTAGGGTTTCGGCTTACATGGAGGTTAATCCGGAGACTCTGCCTTCGAGCTATAATTTTAAGGATGTAGCGGGCTGTATAGCATCTAAAAAACTGAAGTTTGTACCGTTGGTGAACGAGGATGAACAAGTGGTTAATTTGGTTACGGCTGATGATGTGGAGAGAATGAATTCGCTTCCTAAATTAGGTTTACCGTCTTTAGGGAAAGACGGGAAGTTTTTGGTAGGGGCAGCTGTAGGGACGAGGGAATCGGATAAAGAGAGGTTGGAGCATTTGGTGAAAGCGGGGATTAACGTGCTTGTGATTGATAGCTCACAAGGGAATTCGGAGTATCAGATTAATATGATCAAGTATGTGAAACGTACTTATCCTAATTTGGATGTGATTGGTGGGAATGTAGTTACGAAGTATCAAGCTGCGAATTTGATTAAGCAGGATGTTGATGGATTGAGGGTCGGGATGGGATCAGGGTCCATTTGTACTACTCAAGAAGTTTGTGCTGTCGGTCGTGGACAGGTGAATTATCTCTTCGTTAACTTGTTATTGATGGAGCTTGATTTTGTCCCGTTGACTATAGTCTGAATGTTATGTTATGCTTTCGCTATTACTCCCTTCGTTTTGATTTGTTTGTCTAGTTTTGACTTACACTTTAGTTTAGAAAAGTAAGAAAGAATGTACCAAAATGTCCCTTGATCTTGTGGTTTTAAACATATCATGTGAAGAAATAGAATTAAAGAGTTGCCAAAAAGAGAAAGATGCGTTCTTTTTGAAACAAACTGAAAAAGTAGTAAGACTAACAAAATTGTAACGGAGGAAGTATTTGCTATACTCGCTTTACTTCTGTAATTTTCTTTTTTAACTGCTTTGATGTGCGTTATGTGAGCTGAGGGTCTTTTGGGAACAACCTCTCTACCTCCAATAGGTAGTGGTAATGTTTATTTACACTTTACCCTCCCCAGAATGGGATTACTCGGTATGTTGTTGTTCATTGAAGTTGATTTAGTTAGTTAATTTTTCTCTTTGTATGATACAAACAGAGTCATTATCATACAGACATGAGTTTAAGTAAAACGATTGAG
The DNA here is from genome assembly GCF_002878395.1 of Capsicum annuum. Taxonomy (NCBI): domain Eukaryota; kingdom Viridiplantae; phylum Streptophyta; class Magnoliopsida; order Solanales; family Solanaceae; genus Capsicum; species Capsicum annuum. Next base: position 218,872,058 of record NC_061120.1, on the reverse strand, counting down.
AAGGAACGAAGTATGAAAGCATCCATGGAACATGCTGGCTGGACAACTAAATCTATACTTGCTTTCTCTCGTCATCTGTTTCACTTATTTTGATAGGTAAAATTATCCCTGAAACTTATGTTCTTTGTCAATTTTTGTAGGCGACTGCTGTCTACAAGGTGTCATCAATTGCCGAGCAGCATGGTATCCCCGTCATTGCTGATGGTGGAATTTCTAATTCTGGCCATATCGTGAAGGCGTTGTCGCTTGGTGCATCAACTGTCATGATGGGAAGCTTCTTAGCTGGAAGCAATGAAGCTCCTGGCACATATGAATATAAGGTACGACAGGATTCTCAATGTTTTTATACTCTCCCTGCAGAGGTTCGTTCCAGGATACATCTACGGTTGCTTTAGCTGTATGCAGAAAACCTTATTTGACATTGTATTGCCTGGCACATTTCGTCTCCATTTTCAGTAAATATCTGGCATGCAATTTGACTTGGCTCATGGGAAGTTGCTCTTTAGAACATAGTTATTTGTCCTTTTTTTGGGCGGCTATATGGCTGTCTTTTTCATCCATTTCTTTTGCTGGCTGTGCCTGGTATATTGTCTTCCCTCCTGACGATCTTCTGGGTCCCAACCTACGCCCTATTGTTGCCTATCCAACTTCCTTTGATTGAAAATTTTCTGTAGGAGGGATCTAAACTCGGGGCATTATCACCTAAATTATGTATTGAAAAGTTAAATCAACAATACATATCAAGACTGAGAAACAAAAAACTTGAAGCATTTAAATCATTGTTTGTGGTTTATTTTTACAATAACTTTTTGTCGTAACTCAAAATGAAACCAGTACTTGGGAAGCAGTTAGATGTTGAAGGATGAAGATAGAATACGAAACTAAGAAATGGTTTTTGATGGTTCTTAAGATAGCACTCTTCTCCATTCTCTTTACTTTTACCTTTTAAGGATAGGAAACACCACAACATTATTTGGAGTTTGTGTATTAACTTTATTATCAGGGAATACTTCTCATCTTGAAATTGGATGAAATATATCAACTACGAATATCAGATAACGTGTTTGGTTTTTCACTTAATTGTGTTAAAGGCCAAATATGTAGTCCCTCAAAGTTGGCATGAAATGTCAGTTGGTCAGAAGCAATGATTTAGTTTCTAACTAACTTGATTGACTATCATTGTGAGTAATTTGCCATATTTTAAATATATAGTATATTTGACTATTTGGGGGTGTAGTATATCTGGTTTTCTGAGAGAAGTTTGATTATCTCATCTTCAAAGCGGCTTGATTGCAAATTGTTGTAGTGTGAGACTCAATGAACCTTGGTTATTCTGTTCATATTTGCAACGTTCATATTTGCAAGTGTATTCTACTCAAATTTGCCTTGTGCTGCTGTTAACTTTTGTCACTTTTTTGGCAATGAAGAATGGTCTCCGTGTGAAGAAGTATCGAGGTATGGGATCCCTAGAAGCAATGACAAAAGGGAGCGATGCAAGATACTTGGGTGATACGGCTAAACTAAAGATTGCTCAGGGTGTTGTTGGTTCAGTTGCCGATAAGGGTTCTGTTCTGAAGTTCGTTCCTTATACAATACAAGCTGTAAAACAAGGATTCCAGGATCTAGGTGCTTCCTCCATGCAGTCTGCTCATGAGCTCTTAAGATCAGGCACATTGAGGCTCGAGGTTCGTCTCTTGTTGTGTGTTTGTATCTTCTTCCTCAGCCATTGTTACATTGTTGCATCATGCAAGTTTGTGCTTTTCTATTCCAGGTATTCGAAATCTAACTTTAACTCTCTTTCGGGTTCTTCAGGTTCGAACAGGAGCAGCACAAGTCGAAGGAGGGGTTCATGGTCTCGTCGGTTATGAGAAGAAATACTTCTGATTTAGTTGTTATTGTAGAGTAATGTAAGCAATTATTACTTGATGCAAGCCAAGTTTCTTGGTGTTAAACCTTTAAACTATAAATTTCAGGTCAAATCTTGGGGGCTCTACATGTATCACACAAAATTCTCTCTCTGTCCAAAATATTGGGATTTAGCCTTAGGAAAGGAGAGAGAGAGTTTGACGAGCTAAGAAAATCTCGTTGAATGTAGGAACTCAGACTGTGACGACTATTCTCACAAGCTTCAAAGGTTTTGATCGACCCTAAGGGGTACCCTCTTAAAGACAAACCTCGTTATGCTGCTATTAGCTTTTGCGTGATATTCCATCTTTCTCAAGAAGGAACTCCCCTTAAGCTAAGGAGCACTCCTTTCGAAAACAACCTCTCTACCTCTACAAGGTATGGGTAAGGTCTGCGTATATTTTATCTTTCTTAAATCCTATGCGTGTCCAAAAACGTGATGCGAAACCAACCTCAAGGCCTCTGTATATTTTACCTTTCTCAAATCCTACGCGTGTGCTGTGAAACCAATCTCAAGGTCTGTGTATATTTTACCTTTCTCAAATCCTACACGTGTCCAAAAGCGTACTTTTAACTATAAATATAATTTAACTCATAAGTTGGATTGGAAAATGCTTTCCTAACTGGCGCGAATCCGAAATAAATGGTTGAAGGTTCAGTTAGTGGATTGAACCAATATTAGGTAGAAAAAATACTGTCAATGTATTATGTATCTAATAATCAAACAAAATTGTCATTTATTATTTTCTCTTTTTTTTTTTTATAATATTTAAAATTAAAAAGCTCTAAAATATATGACAAGAGAAAAATATATATTCAAAAATTAAAGTATCCTAAAGTATATGATAAGAAAAGAAGTTATAATTAAAATGATCTATAATTCATGCACTTCAAAACCCAATTCATGTACGAAAATTTGATCCTTTTTTGGGCTTATTTTTGTGAGCAATTTTTTCACTTTCAATATTGCAAAATTATCAAAACCTAAATTTCTTGAACAATCAAAATTTAACATTGTGTTATTTTGAAAATTTTTATACATATAATGTAAATATAATAATTTATCTTTTACAATTTAATATATTTATTAATCCCTCTGTTTATTCTTACTTGTTACTGTTTCTTTTTCCAATGTCAATTTGCATAAACTTAAGACAAAATGATCTACTGGACCCCTCTACTATGTCGGTTTTGTAAGTTGGACACTTTTACTTACATGTTTGTCATCTGGACCCTTGAACCCATCAAAAAACAATATTTTGCACCCTTTGACCGTTGACCTTGCCTATGTGGCATTAAAATGGTGACTAGGACAAAGAGAGTGTAGTCACTCGTCTGGGGTGCGACTGGAGGTCAATTTTTGACCAATTTTATATTAAAATAATTAAAAAAATAAAAATAATATTAAAATTTTAAAAAAATTTAAAAAGGGTCCTTTTATTCCCTCCATCTTTTTAAATTTAAAAATATTTTTAAAAATTTAAAAATAATTTAAAATATTTTTAAAAATTTAAAAATA
>NC_061120.1:218843183-218868534 GCF_002878395.1 Capsicum annuum | reverse complement strand
CCCCACCCCCATCGCACCCCAACCCCTCCCACCCCACCCCCAGCCCCTACACCCCTCCCAGCCCTGTCCCACCCCACCCCAGCCGCTTCCAGCCCCCACCTCCCACTCCAACACTCTTCAAGCCCCCCTTCCCCCACACTCAAGTTCACTTTTTATTTTAATTTTTCTTCTCAATTCAATTCTTTTCATTTTTTTAATTAAAATTTAAATTTGAAATCTTTTTATTTTTTTGGGATTAAAATTTAAATTTAAATTTAAATTGAAAGTGAATATTGAAAAAAATTAGTGAATTTCGCTTGAAAAAAATTAAACTTTTTGTGAATTTGTTAAAAATATTCAAATTTAAAAATAAAAAATTTATTATGTTAGTATATATGAATTTATGTTTAAAAATTTAAATTAGTTGGAGAAGAATTTTAATTATTTGGAATGGATTTGATGTTTAATTTGTGCGTAAAAATTAAAACATGATTATGCAAATTTTTATACAATTTATAGTTTTTTCTTATCTAATTAAATTAATTTTAATATTTAATTTGTTATACAACATTTTAAAAATGACTTGAAATTTAATATAATATTTTTTTTATTTTTATTTTTTAAAAATATCGTGACAGACGTGTCAGCCGTGGTAGCTGACGTGGGATAGAGAGTATTATACTCACCAAAAAAGGATTTAAAATGTTGTTTTTTAGTGAGTTCAGGGGTTCAAATGACAAACATATAAGTAGAAATATCTAACTTATAAAATCGATATAGTACAGAGGCTAGAAAATTATTTTGCCTAAACTTAAATTTAAAAATATTAAATTATATATTTAATACATTAATTAAAGTTCACGTAGATTGATCTCAAAAAGCGAAATACATGCAATATACACGTGTACTCTTAACTAGTTTAATTAAAGATAGAAACAAACTACAGTTAAGACAGCCTAAACAGTACTGAAGCCAGCCAAATCTTGTTTGGTTTCGAGTTGTATAAAACTCTCTCAAATGGCGCGTGACAGTTATATTCCCTTTAAATAAATTAATTATTCTTTACGTCTCATTTTATGGGGCATCATTTCAGTATATCAAAATTTAAGAAGGAACAACGATTCTTGAAATATGTGATTTATAATAAGTCTTAGCTCGATATGTGTATGGTTGTAAATTATTTTGTAAAAGATTAATTCTTGAAAGGTGGTATTTTTTTTTAGGATATATTAAAAATGAGATAAGTGTGTCACGTAAAATGAGACGGAGGGTGTATTAAATCTTTCTTTGGAAGCAGAACTATTAAAAGTCTTTTGCTTCAATCTTTTGAATGATTAAAAAGTTAAAAGGAGGTGCTGTTATTCTTGCTATTGCTAAAGCCACCAACTGCTGTGCTATCAATTATTCTATCTTAATCTGTAAGTTTAATAATCTTTCACTCATTATTTCTTATATAAAGATGATTGATCTGTTAATTAATTATGTTTTTTATAGTATTTGAGTAAAAGGGGTTCTTGAATTTTATTAGTTTTGCTGAAATTCAGTGTTTTTTCTTTTTGATTGGTACTTTTGCATTTCTTGAATTTTCTAAGAAGTAGTGGCTTTTCCTAAAAAGGAAAAAAAAAAAAGGAAAGAGTAAAGCTTTCCCTATTTCATGTGTCTGAATTTGTTTTTTGTTTGGGATTTGTATGATTGCTAGACATGAAGATTACATTTTTGCTTGGCGGATAGAGTTACGTGGTATCTTTTGTTGCTGGTGGGAGGTGACAGGTATTTCGTGGATTTAGTCGAGGTGAACTTGAAGATTGTGTTTTTTGTTTGGTGGATAGAATTACGTGGTATCTATTGGTATCTATTGCTGGTGGGAGGCGGAAGGTGTGTTCCTTGGATTTAGTCGAGGTGGACTCGAAGATTGTGTTTTTTGCTTGTTGGATAGAGTTATTTGGTATCTGTTGCTGGTGAGAGGTGGTAGATATCACGTGGATTTAGTCGACGTGGACTTGAAGATTACCTCTTTTGGTTGGTGGATAGAGTTACTTGATATCTGTTGCTGGTGGGATGCCGGTGGGAGGTGACGGGTATCCTGTGGATTTAGTCGAGGTGCACGAAAGTTGGCCCAAACACTTTTGATCAACTGGTTTTATGAATGAAACCAGGTGTTATAATGGGGTACTTGTATGTTGTTTTCCCTGAGAATTAGTAGTTTTAGTTGAGCAGCTCTAGGGATTCTGTCGTTTTTCTTGTTTTTGTGGGGGGTTGTTGACGTCGCTGATAGACACAAAGATGCAAAGAGTAAGGGTATCATCACATCAAGCTCCAGTGCAAAAGCTGGGAGATTCACAAATGACGTTGTCGCCAAAGTTCAGGTTAGCTGCAAAGCAATCTGACATATTTGATCCATCATTTGAGTTAGAAATGTGGCGAAAAGGAGAACCACTAATTCCGGGACTGCCAGATGATGTTGCTCTCAATTGCCTCCTTAGGATACCCGTTGATAACCACATGAACTGCCGGGTTGTCTGTAAGCGATGGTATTCACTTTTTGGCACTAAAGATAGATTCTTTTGTCGAAGGAAAGAGCTTGGATTTCATGATCCTTGGGTTTTTGTATTTGCGTTCCATAAAAGTAGTGGGAAAATACAGTGGAAAGTTTTCGATCTAAAAAACTTTTCTTGGCATAGTATCCCTGCGATGCCGTGCAAGGAGAAAGTGTGCCCTCATGGATTCAGGTGTATCTGCTTTCCGCATGAGGGTGTTCTCTATGTTTGCGGTGGGGTAGCCTCTGATGTTGATTGCCCCCTTAATTTGGTGGTTAAATATGAAGTCCGGAGAAATCGTTGGACTGTTATGAAGAAGATGATCACAGCTAGGTCCTTTTTTGCCAGTGGAGTTATCGATGGGATGATTTACGTTGCTGGAGGGAACAGCACGCATCTTTTTGAGCTGGACTCCGCTGAAGTCTTGGATCCTAATAAAGGGATTTGGTGTCCTGTTGCAAATATGGGAACGAATATGGCCTCGTATGATTCTGCTGTTCTTAATGGAAAGCTTTTAGTAACAGAAGGCTGGTTTTGGCCATTTTACGTTGTGCCTAGGGGCCAAATTTATGACCCTCAAACGGATAATTGGGAGAACATGGCTTCTGGACTTCGAGAAGGTTGGACTGGTTCTAGCGTAGTGCTATATGGGCGATTGTTTGTAGTTTCGGAACACGAACGCACAAGACTTAAGGTTTATGATCCGGAAACTGATTCCTGGGACACTGTTGAAGGACTTCCACTGCCAGAGCAGATATGTAAACCTTTCTCTGTGGATTGCTGTGACAACCGGATTGTTGTCGTAGGTCGAAATCTTCATGTTGCTGTAGGACATATCAAGAGCCTGCCGCATCCATCTAGCAAACGCTGCGTATTCGCTGTTAACTGGCAAGTGGTAGATGCTCCTGAATCGCTCTCCGACTTCACTCCATCTAGTGCACAGGTTCTATTTGCTTAGTTTCCTAGTTTTCTTTGCAATTACACAGGATTGCCAAAACTGTCTGTGGAATACCTTGTGTTTTTGTATTTCCATCAAAGGTCAAGTACTTTCTTGTTGGTTTTCCTCAGTTTCTACTGTATTAATTAGCTCTAATATAGAAAAAAAAACCTTCACCATTTGGCTCTCTTGATTCTTATAATGTACTTCTTGATTAATGCTATTTGATATCTAGTATATTTATGTTTGCGAGGATGATATGATATTTAAAAAACAAGGTCATACAATCCCTAATATCTGATCTCATCTTCCACAACATATTTTCTCACATGGCCAATTTCATGTTGCACTTTCAATTCAGATATTGATATCGACATTAAGAGCCAAGGTCATGACGAAGCAATTGAAATGAACATATACAAGGAATATAATCTATTATACGGATATATTAAGTGGCAGAAATGTTTGCACAACTTTTATAAATTACAAAGAACACAAATTTCTGCATATCTGACTAATATATACACAATATTTCCTGTCAATATAAATGCAGAAACTGGAATCTAATCATTTGCCGAACACAAAAGTGATCACTGACGAACTGCATAAAGAGTTCATATTGTAGGCAACTTGTGATCTCTCTTGGAAACTATTGTCTTAATAATGTGGCAGCATTTTCTGAAAGTATCATCTATTTAGTGAACTCCAAAAATCATTCTGCACTCTCTGTGAACTAAATGAGATGCTCCCTCTTCGGTAATCGCATCTGCATGATAAATTTATATAATGAATATATATATGTTAAGTTAACATTGTCAAACTATATCAAAATATATGGCCAAACTTGGATTTTACAGTTTTCCATCCTCCAAGGTTCTGCTGCTGAGGAGTATATGTGAAACTCTCGATGGAATTAAGGCCTCTATCGAAGCTTGAATTGTTGGATGGAGATAATTCCTAAATTTGAGTTCGTGAAGGCAAGTAGCAACATCAGTAAGAGAAAAGGAAACAAAAAGGCACAAATTTAACAGGATAAAAAAATCTAGTGAAGCACTGAAACTTATGGTGTGCTTCATTTTTAGAAAACACCAACAAGTAGTGTATCACCACACTAAACTTTTGGGTTTGAGTCATTGATCGTGAAGCACCATGTTGGCAGTGGATAATCCCCTAGAAACTCTCCTGCTATCTTACATGTTTCATCACTCATTAGCCTAGTGTTTGGATTTAAGTTATTTTCTTGGTTGCTTAAGCAGCAAATAGTCAAACATTTGTCTGTTTAGAGCTTATATCCAGCCTAGAACAATAGGTTAACTGGCAGTTACAGAATCAAGTGCCATGGGCAGGATGAATTCCAGTTAAGACCGGATCAGATAATGTATATGCTGCGTAAGATCTTTAAGGACATCACAGTAATGGATCGTAACAAAATTGAGATGATGGAAAACTCGGATGGTTTATTTACAGGTACTCTGTTGGTTGGACTAATCACCTTACGTTAGAGGACATATTCTGATATCAGGCTTAAGAGGTTAATGATTCAGGATTATATTAGCTCACAGGCAAACATCATGTATTAGCCATTGATCTGTATGACAACTATCTAAGTCATGCTGCAATTGACCTATCGATAAACAGATTACATGACACTTGATTCTGCATAGATATTTCACATGCATATGAAATGTCGGCACTACTACAATTTCACACATTCTATGTTGTCCCCAAGGAATGAGCAAAGCACCGACTGACCTTTCTTGATGATTCAGGCCCCTTTATCACCAAGCTATCACAATAAAGCAGCACCTAAACAGTAAATAATTCTAGGTGAAAATGGTAAATATCTTAACGAGAAAATATTCAATTTTTTAGGATAAAAACTGACCCAGTAAGAACCTTGCAACAAGTACTGTAGTGGTGGAAGATTAGTACCTTGTTCAATAACGTGACATTAGATGCATCAGAAGCCATGACCTGTACTCCAAGACAATGTCTGGAATTTACACAAAAGCGGCAGAAAATAGTTTTGAAAACACAGCCATCTTCTTCGCACCAAATCCCCTGAACAGATGAATTATCACTGGCTCTTTCATAGATGCGTTGATCAATAGACGAAAAGTTAGCTATGAGAATAGGTATACTATGTCTGCTCGGATCAGGGGTCTCTGGTTGACCCTTCCAAAGAGATTTTAAGTGAGTTTTTGTTGACGATGTTCGTGAGCACATAACAAATGAATTATTCTCAGGACGCCCCAGTGGATTTTTGCAAAGTGAGCAAAATATCTGAAGTCGTTCATGCATAGCAAGTTTAGACTGCACAACTGATGTCTCACAGTTATTCAGGACTGGTAACATAGGAAATTTGGACTTCTTCAGTTCCTTGTCTAACTGAATAAATCTGGAACCAGAATCAATCATCTGGTTTGCATCCTTAACCTTCCTTGATGCACATGTAGAACTATCATGCATAGGAGTCTTGGCCACCTGAGTATCAAATTCTTCTGCATGGAGATGAGCTATGGATGATAAATCCAAGCGTTTCATCCTTTTCCCCACGTGAGAATTGACGCTCGAGTTAGTTGACGATTCAACATCCAATGATATCATGTTTGGTTTTGTATAAGCATCTTTCTGAGGAGTAATCATCAAATAGGGAGATTTACAACCAAACTCAGTATTTTGTTGAGTTGTAGGATGATTTGCCAAGTGGTCTGAAAGGTCACTGGATGCTTGAATAATGGTGGAGGAAGAATATTCATCCTTGGAGAAGGATTGAGGACTAGAAATGTGAATAATATCATCAGTAGCAGGAGTTTCATTTACAATGGTTAATTGAGGGTCAGCAGCGTGTGTAACTGTCAGTGGATCTCCAGACAACCTGCAAACCAGAAATTCAGTTCCCAAATAAAATAACAATGCAAAAGTAAACGCCCAGCGAGCTCAAGATGCAGATTTTTTGTATTGAATCAAAGAAATGAGGGTCGCAGACATAACAAATTAAAGATTCATGTTTTACCTAGATGAAAATTCTGAATCACATTCCAAATCAATGTGACCTCTGTGACCATGAGAATCCTCGTCATCACTTAACATCAAACGAGGGGCATCATTTCTCATTTTAGTGGAGGATGTATTATACATGGTATCAATACATGAAGATTGACATAGAAGACGGGCTTTTTGACCAATCAATGCACCATTTTCTTCTTCCTTAAGCCCTTTCACATCAGAAGTGCTCAACTTCTGATTTTTCTGCCTGGTTCTTATACTCTTAGTAACAAAAGCATTTTCTTCAACATCAATAACAGAACTTTGTAAGGAACTGGCTGCATTGCCAACCCGCTCCTGTTTAAAGTTAAAAAAAATAAATTAAACTAATAAATTAAAAGAGAATATTGGGAAAACCTCAACAAAGACAATGCTGATAAAGAGAATAATAGCTGCCATGATAATTAAAGGTTGTCAATGAGTACTTTGACATCTTTGAAAAAGGATTTCAGTTCTTCCATTGACTTGTCAAAGCTGCTGAAGTGTCTTATTGAGTTCCGCAACCACTTTGAAATATAAGCTCTATTCCTTGCCTCACAGAAACGCTCATCTACATGCAAGAAGATGAAATATATTGGATGTAGAGATAATTGATATAAGCAAGGACAACAAATGATTGTATAATAAGTAGAAATCCCTATAATTGAAAATCAAATCTTTATCCCTGTATAATGAATTCTCTTGAACCTGTACTTCTCAACTTGCACCAGCTAAATAAGATATTTCTCTCTTTTTTTTAAGAGTACCAAAGTAAAAGAAGCTCTGAATATTTAGATCCTTATTCCACCTAAAATGTTTGGTCCAAGTGTTTGGTTGCACTACAACAATCTATCTACACACTTGCACACCAAGGACTCCTTGCTCATCTGTCTAGCTCTCACAAAGCAAGTATCCCCTCAATCTTGAAGAAGATGAAGATGGTTGGCTTCTAACAGTGGACAAACCTTTAGACCCTACCTTAGTTTCAAGTTTCAGAACAGAGGTTACCTTCTTGGTAAGCTAACGCACAACAACCAGTACACAGTTCAATAAGTTCATTGCTGTTAGCAAGACCAGCCAATTCTTTGTGGGATTCTCGTGATGGTCATGGGAATGCAATCATCCACATGCTATGGTTCAATGCTGGTAGTCTAGGCTAATATATCCAATATAAGGAGCGAGGAGATATTGGTGGTAATGGTTAACCTAACGCGAATTGGGCCAAGTTCTCATCAAAGAGAGATTCACTGCACTGATTGGAGGAAATTTAATCTCTTAATTTTTTTTTTTAAAAAAGATCAATTTCTAGGTGGAACACATAGGCCTAGTTTGCTATATAGGGCAATTTTGAGCTTATGCATTTGAACTAGTTACTTGAAGAGTTGAAGTTCGGAAAGTCATTATGATTTGCAATAGCCAAAGGTATGACGCATGTCACTTCTAACTCAATGTTCTATGAGAGGATCAAGAACATCAAAATTAGTGTCACTAGGTCAGAAAGTAGATTCCTAATCTGTCTCCACTAAATTTTGTTAGTTCAAAAAATTAATTGGTGAATATGTGCACTAAAGAACTCAAGGACCAAATTGCAATTAAATTTTTTTGTCAAATTCGGGGCACATGATCTATATGCTCCACAAAGAAAGACTTACACTTGGGTCCCAAGAGACGTAGATATTAGGAGATGTAGATGCATAAAGGTTGCAGAGGTTAAGGGGGCTATTCGCAAGATGAAGAGAGGAAAAGCGACCGACCCAAACAAGATCCCGGTTAATTTTTGGAAGAAAGCAGGCGAGGCAAGAAGTATGGAGTGGTTGATTGGGTTGTTTAGTGTCATAGTTAAGATAGCTAAAATTTCAAAGGAATGGAGGTGGAATTCCATTCTACAAGAATAAGATCCAGAACTACAATAACTATAGAGGTATCAATAAGGAACCCTACAGTTTTCTTCTCTTCTAGTAACCGACACTCCAATATAAGGAGCTCTATTTATGAGCATACTCACCAACTTAGCAAGGAAAAAATCTATGTTCTTTTTCTCTTTTACGCAATCAAAGAAGGAGTAATATAAGTACCTAAAAAGATCACAGCTCCATAGTCAAATCGATGGCGAATGCAACGACCTACAAAGCAAAAAAGCAATTACATCACAACCAATATATTTAACATTACTAATCATACAACAAAGATAAACTTTGATGGGAAATCTTTAATAACTAAGATACATATGACTACTGACGGCTGGAAATGGATGCAAGGGAATAGGCATTATTGAACGCAATTTCTCTGAAGTTCAGGTGATAACTAAGTGAAATCTCTCTTGTAAAAACTCTAGAATATGATGCTCCAAACTTGTCAACGTTCATTCACTTTATTTTGATCCATACTTGTGTATCCCATATGTAGTGTTCTAACATTTTACAAATACACTGCACACGTTAGTTGCTGCTTGAAGCTATATGCATGACTTTATATGAGATCACTCTTGACTTAAATGAGGAACTCAAGTAAGTTGTCTTTCCATTGCAAAAAATATAATTTGTCTCTCAACACAGGGATGTTTAGAAAGTTACCAGAGGCATTGCGTACCTGTAGCTTGGTTAAGAGCTCTAAAGGCTTGATTACAATACCACTCACTCCCACTCAGAAGATTTTTGGATGACTTATAAGTATTGTTGAACTTCTTCTTAAGATCAACTTTAACATCATTTCTGATGGACAATGAGCTCCATATTAGTCACTGAAACATAAATGAATCAATAGAAATTCACATGAAGAAAGATTTCTTACATGTTTGGAAAGGGAATGCCCACGACTATCTGATTTCAGTTAAGAAAATATTCAGTTAAGAAAATAATCACAACGATCAGAAACTATAGACCTATAAGTCCATGCAAATATATTTGCAATATGAAAATGAATTGCCACCTATAAACTATGGAACTATTAGTTGATGCAAATATACTTGCTATATAAAAACGAATTGCCACCTACAAAGTTTCACATAAGAATATCAGGATTTGCTTCCTCAATTTCTGCCACCCTTTATCAGATTCCAGGAAGACAAATAGTAACATAATTCAAAGAAAGAAAAAAGGATACAACTACACGAGCCTTCTCGTCAGAAAAGTCTATGCCTTCAGAAACCTGCATAAACCACTTGCATACTCAGATATCCAATCTTTTCAAGCTTTAATATTCTAACAGAAAAAAGTAAGTGGTCAAAGTTTCATACTCTTTGCTTTCCAATAGATAGATTTTGAAACTAATTAACTATGCATGACACAAAGTGCATAATAGCTTATTCATAAATAAAAAAAGCAACTAATAATAACATCCTGACTTGATTCTGCTGCAAAAGCACTCTATTATCACAGACAAGGGACTCTTTGGTGAAGTATCTAGACAAGTCAAGTTGACATGAATCATAAAGTCCTTTTTACTGCATTTCTACGAAGTATTCTTTCCAAAGCTACATGTTTATAATACCAGATTAAATTAGAAAAACACAGCTCTAATAACGCAAACCATAAGATTGTAAGTTGAACATTGTAATTAGGCAATTACAAATTGCAACAACTTGGCACATAGAAGAGCAGGATTGGTTGTGATCATTTCAATGTTGCCAACTGCCATGTGGGCAGTTGGACCGGACAGTGTGGTAGGACTGAACTTCCACAAGACAGTCATTTGTTATGATTCAAATACTAGAAAAATCATACAACCTGAAAGGTGGAATTAACCCTGAGGTACCTTTCCTCGACAAACAGCAAGAAAAGCAGCTCCCTTTTTCTTGTTTTCATCTGAAACTTCATGTGGAGTACTGTCATTAAGAGCTGACCCTTTTGCCTTTTTCTTTCTTCCCATCACTGGTTTCTTCCGTTGGTTAATAGAACTGTAGTAACCATTCAAAACTGATTCAAATTCTTCTTGACCCCCTCTTGGCTCTAAACGAAAACAAAGCCATAAAAAGAAAGAATTAATTGCACCAATAAAGATCAACAATTGACAAGCATGATCAATTTTCAATGCATCAAACGGAAAAGCATGCAATGAATAGTCTGGATAATCTTTAAGTTTTTGCTGCCTATTTATGGGCAAACATCTTATTAATGTTCAAAGAATGGACATAATGTTTCTTACCAACGAAAATGGGCTTTCGAGCATTAAGTTGGTTCCATTGACCTGTTTCTTTCCACCGACTTCTTAGTTTCTCCATCAACTTATAGCTAGGAAAAAATACTAAACAACCGCCTGGAACAATATTGCATATTTCCTCTAAAGATGTGCCAAGTGCATCCTTCACAAAGAATGTTGCAACGTTAGACAAGGAGGGAAGTACATATGGATAAATGAAAACTTAGCATAAATATTGCATAATACCTGGAAAGCATATGAATCAGCTGTTTTGAAACTTGCATTCAACGGATAATTTCTAGGTCCTCTCGAGATTACAGCAGCCCATAACTGCAATTCATGGACTGGCGTTGAGTTCATCTGTAAATTAAAATCTGACAGATCCCAAAACAATGACAAATGTTAAAATACCTGTGATTCAACGTCTATAACATGTGGAGCTTCCAGAGAAGTACCAAAAGTAACACCAAGTTCAGAGGAAAATGAGTCCATTGGTGATAGAGTCCTGTAATAAAAGAAGTAATGATGCACAACAGCAAAGAAGAAGCTGGAACTTCAACAGCAGATTTTCGAAATTGTCATTCGGAGGTATCACAAGTACAAGGGCGGCAGAAGGAAAAAATAAGGAAGTCCAAGGATAAATCATAAACAAGCAAACAAAGACAATGTTACATATTCATTAAACTGAACCATACACCATTGACTTGAAAGTTTTGCTCAACAAGTTATTACATTTGCTTCAAATTGGATCCAAGGGAAAAGGGATTAACTAAACTCTTTCAATACACCACCAAAAATTAATGCTTGAACGAAGTAGCCATGGACTGTATTTTATTGCACATACCCTGAAGTTAGAATCACTGATAGACAAGAATCAGCAATTTCTCTGAACACAACAGCTGGATTTAAGCACCAGAGACTAAAAGTTTGTGTCCAGCTACCAACAGCAGTTCCTGCACATTCATAGAGAAATAGTAGCATAAACAAATCAACTATCAAGAAATGAATTAGATTCTCTAGCCCAAGGACGAGAACATTATGACTATATTTGGTAGAATTTTATCAGTGTTCTTCGCCATGTCACAAGCAAACAAAAACATCCTTTTCTCTTCCCCTTTCTAATTTATTTTTTTGCATGGTGGATGAGGCTTGAGGTGCTTCAAATTCTATATGCACGTCTAAAACATAAGTTTATCTGATTTTTCTTATTGTGTTCCAAGGATGGAGTTAAAGGGCTTCACCTCCTTAACTGAACAGAGCCAGAACAAAACAGAACAGAAACACCAAGTATCTCTACTTGTTTTAGTGATCAAGAAAGTTTTCAATAAACCCTCAAATCCTTTATGACCTGCAAAGCATTTGGAACACCGAGTCCTTTTGAAGAAAGAACACTTTAACGCACTTATTACAAAAACCTACAATTGCAGGCAAAGCATTTCTTGTTACAATTCATAACGAATATCTGTAGCCGACATTGATTAATTTTGTCACAAAATATGTTAAATGATAGATGCAACTTAGTCTAATAAGATCAAATGGCGACCTTGTATACCTGAAGACAAGAACAATAACCAGTATCTTCCTTACAAATACAGTACTTACCAGGAAGCTTCTTGACATAGTGTTGTAAAGCTAGCTGATAATTACACACATGAAGCCCATCTCCCGAGAAGAAGTAATTAAGTGAGGAGAATAGTCCTGAATAATACTCATAATTGTCAATAGATATATAAAGTTCCTTTAAAAGATAAGTGTGGCATTTAGAATTAGAACTAAGGTGCAGTACCTTCTAATACAGATGCTGCCATGCCACTCAAATAATCTGTCCCTGGCTCAGCTTCAGAAGCAGCTCTGATAGCCTTCAGGGAAAGAAAAGATGATAAGAGATTAGGGTGAGAGAGCAAGAGCAATGATTAGGATAATTATACATGTCCAAGTATACCACTCAAAATGGACCTTGGGCCTAACTCAATATTAAAATCAACCTGTGGATGATTTCCAAGACCATATAAGGAGGCCACAACCCATTTTCTCAACCAATGTGGGACATAACACCCCGCACGCTCAGGACTAGTCAGTTGGAGCATGGATAATATAACACAAGGACTAAGCATTGAGAATCATAGCAATAGGGATAGATGGGTCTTAGCTCTGTTACAACGTGAAGAACTACATCTTGACCCTGACTCAACCTCAAAGCTAGTTCGGTGGGGGGGGTGGGGGGGTTGCTCAAGATCAAATAAGGTCACAACCCACTCCCTCAACCACAACATAGGATTTTAACAACCAGTCATTCACAGTCAAATTAAAATTAAACAGAACAACATCAGCAAGAATTTACCTTGGAGGCACATTCCTGTAAAATGGGAAAGCACTGCTTTGTCACATTGGCTTCTTGCAGCTCTTTCAAGGCCTTGTCACCAGTCCAACTACAAATTTAGTTGAAGCAAATGAGATATATAAACGTATATATGTAGTGCTCAAAGTACTATACACACACAACATGCATAGGAAGATCAGGAAAACTAGTTACAAGTAGAAGCATTGTTGCCTGGACTAGTGTTTGAGCGCGTTAACACCTTGAGTTAGAGACTTAAAGTTAAAAAATTATTTGAATAGCTTTCATCTTGTTTGAGAATCGAATTAGATCTAATTTGTAGTTGAGCTGTATTAGTTTTAGTACTTCTCTTCCACATATACAAATATGGTTGAAGATGAACTTGAAGGCTTTACACCATATACAATTCTGATTTATGATTCAGCTTCAGCAGCTCTATGTTTAAGTACGCCAAAACCTAAGAGCTTTTGTATACACTGAACAATTAGGATATTTGGTGTACCCATGCCAAACACTTAAAACAATGTCCTATAACATGACATAACCAAAGTAAGGAAAGAGATGAAAATCTAGCAATGCCTTCTAACTCACCATGAGGAGTAGTGTTGGAAGTCATGCCTTTCTAAAGTATTTTTCTTCCTAGCAATCCAACTCCTTATGTCCTGCAAAACCATGAATACACAAACTGGTGGAAAAGCTCTATAAGTTGTCAACAGAACTTCAAATTTCCAGTAATTACCTGTGTCATATCCGCCAAAGGTTGGTAAGTCATTGCATCAGACCGTATGAGTTGCTCCAGTTCCATTTGCAACTCTTCCAGAAAACAAGAAGTGATAAGAGATGAACTCAAATAGAAGATGCACGATGTTCTTTCAATTAGGCCCAAAGAAAAGATTAATAAAAGGCATGAAGAAAAGCTAGTCTGTGCTTACGAAGCAAAATATCCTCCTCAACATCAACACTACCAGCATCACGACAAATGTCTTCTATATTGCTGCAGATAGCACACCAACCAAAACAATATATAAAGAAAGTCAAAACAATGATATATGTAGATAGACTTCATTTTAATTTACGATACATGCATTTTTCAATACTTGTCATGAAGCATTCTCTCTTTTTTCTGACGCTGAATTTTTTTTAGGCATAATGTCTCGAAATAATTCTCTTATTTCACTTCCGGTTGATAAAAATAATCAATAAGTAAAGGTTTTAACATTTTTCTTCGTCGTTTTGAACTGAAGAGAATTATAACCTGAAGTACTTCTTCAGGTGTTTCCCAATACCTGAAGTTTATTTTCAAAAGAAGAAACATTGTGCAACTTTGGAAATTTGATCAAACTGAATATAATTGATAAGAAAACAGGTCTATCAACTTGGATTAAAAGGAGTATTAGTTGTAGTAGATGTACAAAATAACTATTCCCTAGACCTAAAGATGAATTAATATAGTTTTCCATTTCAGAGCAGGCAAAATTCCATGGCCATACACAAGGGTTTATATCTATACATACTGGGCTTCATCAAGAATAATGATGGCTCCTGTTATATTTACTTCCATTGCTCTTCTAACAACTGGATTGATGATATAACTGTATGGACAGAACACTAACTCCGCATCATCAACCATGGAACGTGCTGCAAAGTATGAACAACCTGAAAATTGAATAATAACTTGTTGATAAGTTCACTGCTTGCATAAAATGTAACGGGAAAACTTTATAGAGACTGTTACCTTTAACGATTTGTCCAACTTTAACAAGATCTTCAATATCATGAGCCTCGTGGCACCCTCCTTTCTGAATGGATGGATGACCTTTGACTTTATGAACATTTCTGTTCAGAAAATAAGTGATTAGCATCTCAATTTTCAATCTAAAGAATAGATGATATAAACAGTTGAAAGTTGAACTAACTTGAATTCTGAGCATCCAGCCTCCCGATCCTTTAATAACAACTTGCTGCAATTTCAGCCATAACATTATAAAATTGAACAAAAGAAAATAGGAAAGTATATTTTGTAAGAACATATGAAAAATCACCATTTCTCATCAATGTTGTCTTCACCTCGTACATTCACATTTGTACAGTAGTGTTTTCGTGAAGCCTGAAAGAAGATGAACAACAAACAAACAAGTAAACTCACAAGCTGAAAGAAACACACAGCAACAACAGCTAAGCCCCAATACCTATTTCTCTAACATCATGTCATATCTTTAGCTAATTTTGTATTGATTCTAAGGATTTGAAGGTCTTTCAAGACAACTTCCTTCCTCATTATTCTAGGTCTAACACTTCCACTCACCATAGCTTCGCACCAATGAACTAGGGTATTTGTAGGTCGACGCAGGAAAAGACTGAACCATCCAAAGCGACCTTCTAGCCGAATATGATCTCTCCAACACTCATTTTCTGGAGATGTTGCAGTTTAAAGGCCAAATATTTACTACCATCTAACATCAGGAAGCAAGAAGATCCAAAATCTACAATGATGAACTAGCTAGTTTGCCCAAAAATGTTTAGTTCTCAGGATTCCCTCTCTTGTAGGAGATAACTGATTCAACATTTAGCAAGTAGAAAGGCATTTTCAACAAAATAGAGAGGTAGCTCTAAATCATAATATTTTGTAAACTACATCATATATGATATACCACATTGTTTGTTGTGAAATTATAGATAGAAAATGGAAGATAAAATGCTCAATTGTAATGAGACAATTTGACGATGCTCAACAATGACATGATTGATATTATTAGACTGTTTCAGATTGTGCAATCCTCAATCTCTTAGCACATAAGGCTACTTTTTGGAATTGAGTTACATTCAAGGATCATTTTCTTATAATGGTATTAGAGATGGACCTACCCCTATAATGTTGGGTACCATATTATGTTATCCACAACTCAAATGCATGAAAAAGGGCACCCTATGTAGAGGATTATGGTGTGAGAATGACCTGATAGAGCTCAAACCCATGATCTATTTCATCGAGATGATAAAGTTGCAATCACAATTAACAACTTTGTATATTACAATTTCGAAGGAATCATCAAGTACTTGTGCTTAAAACATTGCAAATAGAAGTCTAACTCCATCAGATTCATTATACAATATATGATGGCCATGGGCAATTATTTTATGACCAGGATATCAGTATGCGGCCAACCTTTAGGACCGACCGCAACCTTTGAACTCGGGGAAGATGTACCTGCCACACTACCCGGGGCTTGAACATGTGACCTACGTTATAAGTCCCTCAACTTTTGCCCTTTGAACTAAATCTTGGTGGCTAAATGATAGCCATGGGCATTTAGGTGTAGTGTAAGTTTGATTACATGAAAACGCATCACCACACATACCCAATGAAATCCCACAAGCGGCGTCTAGGGAGAGTAGTGTACGCAAACCGTACTCTTACCTCGTAAAGATAGAGAGTTTGTTTTTAATAGATCCCCGGCTTAAAGAAAGCATTTCCAAACAGTTTGAAAAACGGAATACAAAAATAAGAACAAGAACAACAACGAAACGATGTAAAATGGAGTGCACTTCACAATAACAAAATAATGTGATAACCGAAGCGCAAAAGCCACACAGGTGATTACATGAAGACAAAGATTGGAAAAGAATATAATAACTTATTGAAAGGAAACATGCAACCTACCAGTATAGCCATTTGCACCCGATAATTTGTCTTACTGTATTCTCGAACCACTTGAGAAAGTTGTGAATGTGTCCTCCTAAGAGTCATAATGATCCAAGCACACAAAATTATGATAGGCCACATGATCAACATATGAAATTATAATGTGGGTAATGCCAAGGACATTAAAACATATGCTAGTAGCATGGATAGGTGTGGGAAAAGTCAAGTAACACACTGCAGTACACAAATTGAAGAATGGATATTTATACCTAGCTGTTTTTTGTGCAAGAAAAACATCAAGTATGTGGTTTGAATGTTCATATCCTCCTTGGAGATGCAATGCTTTGTGAAGCTTTTTGAAACACCTACTCGCTGCTAGTGTGTGTGACAGATACTTTACATTTGAAAAAAGAGAAAAGAGGTAACATGATTTTTAATACACAAATTCCATTAATTCATCTGCCTAGAGTTTGCTGCTTCTTAAGAAGGTTTTAAATTCTCACGCTAATGCGTTGGTTTACAGCTTAGGATCTCTCTAGGCCTCTAAGGATTCAATTTTATAAAGGATCCGGTAATATTGATCTATAAAACTTTTCAAAAATATGGATCTTACGAGGCATAGAAGATGGTAGGCACAGCTTGTTTCTTTCTCATCCCATCACTTGCAGCAGGTGGTGCTGTATTCGGGTTCCCTGAAAATACAGAAAATGAATCATCGAGTAATTGATACCCTGCAAGTCTGCAACAGCTTAAATTCAGAAGCAGCCCATGGCCTTTGATATATAAACCTTCACAGAGGCGACAAATAATTTATTCAGAACCCCGTAAACTGAAAAAGGTTCTAGTTCATAACCCATAAACGAAAATTTTAGCTTGATACATAATCAGCTCCTTAAACTTATCGGAACATTCTATTTAAACATTTGAACTAATCCATATTTCAATTGAACACCTCAACTCCTAATAAAGTGTTCCAATTAGACACCTGCGGTTAAGATTTTGAAAAAAGTTTTGTGTGTTTAGGTAGTTAAGTTACAACAACAACAACACACCCAGTTTATTCCCATGAAGTGGGGTCTGGGGAGGGTGTTTAGGTAGTTAAGTTAACCATATAAAATATGTTCTTTACTTTAATTATATGTACTTGCCTCATTTTATAATCCCAAGACTTTTAGTACTTGAGTTTAGTGCGTATAGTTAAAGGAGATGACATATTTAATGCATTTAATTTAATTATCCAATTTGGATGGAAAGTGTCTAATTGGAAACAGTTTATTAATAGTCAAGGTGTTCAACTGAAATAGGGTCCAATCTGAGCATCTAAATGGAATGTCTGGCCATATATAAGCCTAAAATTTCACATTTTAATTGTCGATCATCATACAAGTCAGTAAACAACGTAAAAATGGAATTTTTTGGCTCTGCCACTGCACCTTAAACTCCTACATTTCAATTAATGATCAATCATACACCTCAACAAACATGGTAACGAAAAAATTAACTACCTGAAGGCTGTGTTTCAGGAATAAATCCAAAACCATGACCAATAGGATCTTCAAGGCTTGAATTTTATTCAGTTATTTGAGTGAAAAAGATGAAAACCTTTTGGAGTTTTTCAAATTCCGAAAAACCACAAAATTCAACTTACGGACAAACATATTTTCCTGGATTTCAACTCCAGGAAAAAGTAACAAAATTGCACGGCCAAACGCCAGCTAAAAATTTTGGCTCCACCTCTACACTTTCAAGTTCTACATTTCAATTATTGATCAATCATACAGCTCAACAAACCTCGAAACGAAAAATGAACTATTTTTCCATTATTGATGTTTTTCAATTATTCCGGAATCATATGGCCAAACGTGCTTTCTAGAGTTCAACTCCGGAAAAAAAAGGTAAACATCCTACATTTCAATTAACGATCAATCGTACAACTCAACAAACATCGAAACGAAAAAATGAACTACATTTACATTATTAATGTTTTTCAATTATAAACGTGTTTTTCAACTTTGGAAAAACAAGGTAAACATCGTAAATTTCAATTAATGATCAATCACACAACTCAACAAACATCGAAACGAAAAATGAACTACATTTCCATTATTGATGTTTTTCAATTATAAACGTGTTTTCTAAAGTTCAACTCCGGAGAAAAAGGTAAACATCATACATTTCAATTAATGATCAATCATACAACTCAACAAACATCGAAACGAAAAATGAACTTCATTTCCATTAGTCATGTTTTTCAATTATTCCGGAATTTTATGGTCGAACGTGTTTTCTAGAGTTCAGCTCCGGAAAAAAAAAGGTAAACATCATACATTTCAATTAATAATCACTAATACAATTCAACAAACATTGAAACGAAAAATGAACTACACTTCCAATATTGATGTTTTTCAATTATAAACGTGTTTTCTAGAGTTCAACACCGGAAAAATGGTAAATAGCATACATTTCAATTAATGATCAATCACACAACTCAACAAACATCGAAATAAAAAATGAACCACAGTTCCATTATTAATGTTTTCAATTATAAACGTGTTTTCTAGAGTTCAACACCGGAAAAAATGGTAAACACCATACATTTCAATTAATGATCAATCACACAACTCAGCAAACATCGTAACGAAAAATGAACTACCTGAAGGCTGCGTTTCAGGAATAAATCCACCACCATGACCAATAGGATCATTTAGAGCTTGAGGATCAGGTTTCGAATGAACAAAATTCGAATAAATATTCTTCGACTTGAAATTCTGTTGCCAAGCTAGAGCCGAACAAAGAAGAGACAATGATTTTCCGGTACCGGTAGGCGATTCAAGCAGCGCGTGTGATTTACCTTCTCGTTGAGCTTTATCAAGTGTTGCAATGACTCGATTCATGAATGATAATTGTGTACCGTAAGGCTGGTAAGGAAAATCTACCGGAATGCCGCCGATATGAACTGTTTGTTTTGACGGTTTAGGGTTTTGCGACGGCGGTGGTGGCGGCGGCGGTCGTTTTGAATTCTTCATTGTTGGTGGTGGAATTGCGATTTTGCGGTGGCGGAATTCTTTTTTGTGTATTTTGTGAGTGTTTTTGTGGCTTTGGCGGGAATTATTTTTTCATTTTCATTATATTTGGCGGTGACTTCCCGATTACGCTTCCATTTTCATTTTCAAAATCAACTCGTCCAACCCGATCTAATTTGTTAAAATTTGGGTTGGTTATTGATAAGTCTTTATCAACTTAATTTATTTTAATTCAATTTATTTTGACCTATTAAAAATTAAATTGTTATGTAAACCAAATTGTTTTTAAGAAATCTTGATAAAATATTTCTAAAATATTTTGTACTAAAAAATTATAAAAGAACAAGTAAAGTAATTAAAATTTAGTAAAAATTGGGAGAGGTGGGGTATGAACTGTTTTGACCCAACTCATTCGACCCAAATAAATTTGGGTCGGGTAAGGTCTTGACCCAACCCGTTCAATTGCCCCCCTACTTGGAAAAGCTATTTTGTTTCATTTTACAAGTTATTTAATAGTACTTGTTCAATTTGAAAAATCAATGGATAATTGATCATTTTATGTCCATTTTATCCTTTTGTTATTAAATACAAATTCATTATCAAACACATTTTTTAAAGCATTAAATCTACTATATCTAAAAGGTAATATGGTAAATTATACCTATTAAGACCGTAATTTTAACTCAAAAAATGTATCTCAAGTTAATAGTGGACAAATAAAGATGAACGAAAGAAGTATACTTTGTAAGTTCAATTTATGTGGCATTTTTAGATTTTGAGATTCAAATAAAACCGTAATTTCTCATATATTGATTTAAATATTTTGAATTATCAATTCAAATATGTAAATTTTGTTTTAAAAAAAAAACTCAAAAGGTTTCATGTCTGAATTCACAATTTGAACTGTGCTACACAAATTGGGACAGAAGGAATAACATTTAACCACTTTTTTACATGAAAAATAAAAGTGGTCTAAATAGTTTCTAACTAAAAAGTGATCTAAAGAATTGACAAGTGAAACCCAAAATGTGTTATTTTGTCTTATAGGTGAGAGTTCACACAACTTAGTTTGGTATCAAAATAGTGAGAAATATCAATGTTACTATAATGGTTTGGAGATGAACTGGTGGTTTGCTTCTATGGACTTTGGACAATTTTCGCCTCGTAAGTTAACTTATAGAGTTGAGGTAGGTCGAGTGTCATATTTTCACAGGTCATCTCAGTTTGGTCTCCCAATCCACTGTCCAGTTGGGCGTGAGCATGAAGGGGTGTTGGAGTTGGTTAGAATACCAGATTAATTGGTTGGAAATGGACAAGTGGTTTTCTTATATAGACTTGGAGAATTCTCCCTTGTGATGAAATCAAGATGAAAGGACAAAGAAGATCATATTATTCTTAATAGCCATTCAAAAGTTTCAATGATGATACAGTGATAACTGATACCATTCATGTGCTTCAAAGTAGTAATAGTACACAAATAAAGTGTTAAGGAGAATATAAACATCATAGATTAAGGGAGTACAAATCATGGCAGAAAGGTAAAAGAAATGATGAATTATTCAACAAACATGACTGCAGAAAAAGGAAATGGCTGGCTGGTTTTGAATCTTATCGATCGTTACTAGCTCCCTTTGTTGTCATGAGCTGCGTAATAGGTTTGGAAGGCTGATAGAACAAGACCAGCGACTTGCAAAGCGATGACAAAAAGTGCCGCAATGAATGCCAAAATAGTCCAGGGGCTAGCAAAATGAGTGTTCTTCAACTCAGCACACCATGCTTTTCGTCTGCTGCTGCACTGTTTCTCAATTTTGTCTTTCACGTCAACAAAGGCATGTGGATTAGGCACCAAATTTAGAGCTATCTCCTTGAAGAGGTTCTCTACTTCTTCATCAGTTCCAAAAAAGTTAAGAAGTATATCTTTTGATCTCAACTCCTTCACATCTTCAGCATTATCAATAAGTGAACGCATGAAGCAAATATAAGATGTAATTGCAAAGTCATCTGGCGTATCAGGACATGCTTCATACGCGATCAAGTTTAAAAACTCCGCCTTGGTAGAATCATCTATGGTTATACGTGGAAGTGTTAAATGAGCTGTACAATGAAATGAAGCGAACTTAATTTCTGAAAGACGACGACTCTTTCCAGGCATGAAACAGATTCCTGCTCTCCGCAGCTCCATGGCTGAACGATAAGGGCACCACTCACCCCTTAGATAGCACCCACCTTCAGAGAAAGCATTCGGATCTATGAGATGTATTTTTAATAGCTCGAGGAGATGAGCAGGAAGCCGATTTTTCATGCTTTCTTGTTTTGTAAAGGAAGGCTCTTCTTCTCCACAGATCTTCCCAAGAAAGCTCATAACTTTTTGAGTATCCCCAAAGAAATCAAGAATGAAATCGTTGATACCTTCAATGAATCCGGTAGGTTGAGGAGGTTTTGTATGTGCACTTGAGATGAACTTTTTTATCATCCCCAGTCCTTCATTATTCTTGAACTTACAGCTCATTAGCACCTGCAAGACTTCCAATGGTAACTGATTCTCCAGTAAGAAAAGATCACGGCGAATGAAAGCTATATCATGGCTCTTCATTTTGAGCTCCTTAGAATTGCCGGTGACAATACAGTGAAAGTATTGGAGGATGAAGCATCCGTCCAGAAGCATCATCTGTGCAAACTCCTCGTGGCTGTATTCTTTGATCAGTTCATCATCATAACACTCCCTGACACTAGGCATAATGTTCTTGACCTTTTTGTAAAGCACATCGATGGACACTGAAGTTGTCGGAAGCCATTTGAAGACCCCTTCAGGTCTTTCTTTGGTACTATCTTGATCGGCAAACTGAAGTGCTTGTAGCTCCTTGTGCTTCTCCATAAGCTGAAGTTCTGGTTTGCCATGGTGAAATGGTCCGATAGAAACCACAAGGGGCTCATAGAACCTCACGTTTGATTCAATCTCGCGAAACTTTTTAGTGACCTTTTGAATTTTTGGCTTCTGCAATGAGCCAATGTCCCCTCTTCTCTTCTCCAATGATTGCATCCACTGTCTCTCATTTTCTCCGATTTCCTGAAAATTCCAGATTGAGTCTTGATGAGTTATGATTCTGCATTCATCAACAAAAATTTCATCGCCAATGCTCGTACCTTCTTCTCTGGTAACCATTGTTCCTTTAGAAGATTGTGTGTCCATCTTTTGAGAAACTTCCTCAAATTAAGGATCCAAATCTAATCTTGATAGTGAGTTATTTGCAAACCAGATACACGTTTTGGCTCTCGATAAGAAAACAAAATACAAAAGGATTAGACAGAAAGAAATAGCATCTTATTCTTTACCTACCTACTAAGAAAGAGTAGACATAGTAAAAGGAGAAAAAGGGAAAGCATTCACAGTAAGCTTCCAACTTTTACTTTAATTCCTTAACTCTAAGAAATTTGTTTGAAGATTCCCCATGTCTAATAAATTAACTTCTTATGTAGGAGTGTTCACACAACTTAGTTTGAATAATGTATTGGTGTCCCGCCAGCCTACACGCATCTCGACTAGTTCCATGTGGTAACTCTTACCTTCCCCCAGCACATATTTCGAGTAATTCTGTTCACCGAAGCTTGGACAGATGACTTGGCTGGAAAGAGAAGAAGATGCTGGCTGCTTTTGGATCCTATTGTCACTAGTTGTCCTATTTTTGGACTGCATAATAGGTTTGGATACCTGATAGATAGAACTGTATCAATCAATTGCAAAACCAATGACAAAGTTTGCTGCAATAAATGCCAAAGTAGACCAAGGGGTAGAAAAATGAGAATACATCCACCCAGTAATCCAGATTTTGACTTTGTTGTTGTAATGATTCTCAATTTTGTTTCTCACATCAACAAAGGCATGTGGATCGGGCACCAAATCTCTTGCTGTCTCATTGAATAGATCGGCCACTTCTTGATCGCTTCCAAGAAAGTTAAGAAGTATACCTTTCGATCTCAGCTCCTTCACATCTTCAGCGTGATCAATAAGTGAATCCATGAAGCTAACATAAGATGTAACTCCAACTTGGTTGAATAGTCTATGGTTATAGGAGGAAGTGTTAAGAGAGCTGAGCAATGAAATGAAGTGAACTTAACCTTTGAAGACGATGACTCTTTCCAGGCCTGAGACGGATTCCTGCTTTCCGCAGCTCCATGGTTGAACGGTACGAGCGCTACTCACCCCTTAGATAGCATCCACCTTTTGAGAAAGCCTTCGGGTCTATGAGATGTGTTATTAATAGCTTGAGGAGAACACATCTTTCTTAATAGCATCCGCCAATGAATCCATGACTTTGACGAGGAATTGCATGTGAACCCGATTTGAACTGTTTAAGCATCTTTATTCCTTCATCTTTTGCAAACTCATTATATCTCATTAATACCAGCAGGACTTCAAGTAGTAACTGATTTTCAAGTAAGGAAAATCACTTATGTCAGTAGCTCCTTGTACTTCTCCATGGTGAAATTGGCCGATAGCAACCACAGAGGGATCATAGCAGGTAATGTTCGATTCAATATCATCGATGCATTTTAGGAACCATCTGTATCTTTTGGCTTCTGTGACAAGCCAATGACAAGGTACACTTTGCTTATATTAGCAGAACTTAGCCACTGTCTTCTCATTTCCACTGATTTGAGTTTGAATCTTGATGGATTATAATGCTGCATTCATCTTAATTATCAGCAACATTTTCATTACCGATGCTCCCACCTTCTTCTCTGGTAACCATTATTCCTTTAGCAGATTGTTTGTCCATCTAATCTTGATAGTAATTGAAACACTGGATTGTTATTTTAATATCTTCTTTTACTTCAGGACAGGTGATTTCTCTTATTGCAAACTCAGGTATTTGCACGCCGGATATAGTTTTTGGCTCTCGGTACTAAAAAATAAAATAGAATAGAATTGGAAACTGTTCAAGATTATTTTCTTTTACCTGCTCGAGCCTCACTGTTACCTATCAACAAAACATTTCAAGTGCTAGACTCTAGATCTCAGAACCACAGGATATCTGTTTCATCGTTACATACGGGCTTTTGACTGGCCACATTCACACTATGCACACAATAACTATTATGGATGAGATCAATTAGAAATAGGCATATAAGAATCACTTTGGAAAGTCAATATCATTAGATTGTTCAACAGAGATCGACTTGACAAGACTAGTAGAAAAGGCGCTATATTCTGTACTTTTTCTAAACATCATACAAGTAACATTATCTATTTGAGTTGTCCAGGGTACTCGCCAATAGTTTTGAGCATTGGTTCTGCTTCTGTACATGCTACAGAAAATAATTACCTCACTCATTTAGTAGTAAAGTGCAAGTCCATATTAATAGTCTTTGGGAAGGACGATACATAAATAACATGAAAACGATAGGTATCATATAGACTATAGAATCAAGTCTTGTATAGTCCGATAGCTGCAATTTTGTAATTTTTGTTCTGTACTTTGAATAAAAAAGAAAGTGATGATGCTCGTAGTGTAAGAAATGAAGAAACTCGTGTTGCATTTAGTGATCCTTGTCCTTGAAGATCCTAAGAAGTTACGTAGTCTGAAGTATCGATCAGTTAACTTTCACTTAAACACCGGATTCAAAGAGCCATCCAGAATCCTAATCTCCTTTATATTAAAAATGTTCAAAATCTGCTTTGATATCAAATTTAGTTGTGTAAACTACACATCCAAGAACTTAAACAATTAG